>NC_044065.1:4383092-4412717 GCF_902167405.1 Gadus morhua | reverse complement strand
TAAATAACAGATGAAACTGTTGAAAATCCTCTATTCATCACAAAACCATAACAGTTGACCACTGACCGATGAAACAAACGCCTCATTAAAAAAAAAAAAGAAGATGTTTATCCTTATCCCATCTCCACCCCCTGACATGTAAATGGAAAATTGGATTACATTTATACAGCGCTTTACTAACCAGTGGCCACTCAAAGCGCTTTACAATATTGCCTGGCATTCACCCGTTCATGCACACATTCACACACCGACAGCGGCTTCGACCGTGCAGTGAGGGAGCAGTGAGGGTTTGGTGCCTTGCTCAGGGACACCTCGACACTGGGAGGAGCCGGGATCGAACTAGCAACCTTCGGGTTACCAGCCACCCACATGTGGCCCCGTAGGCCTCCAGAACCTTCTGGACCTTGGGGGCCGCAGAACACCTCGACCGGTACATGAGGAAGAAGGATCCCCCCCCCATTAAATAACTCATATAGTGAGTGAATATTAATGCAGGACACACAGAGTGGTGCTGCCACGTTACGGTTGAAGGGGCTCAACATCAGGAATGCATTTGAGAAACACAAATGCATTTTTTTTCAAATAATAATATGTATATTTTTACTGTAATGTATTAATTGTGAATGGGTGATTGATACTTCAACCTATAAATGATTCCCTCATGTTAGACTTCAGAGCAGAGGGAAAATCAAATGATTATATTTAAAAATAATAATTATACATTTAATTTGAGGACACAGAAACAACAATAAGATAAGAAAAAGTAATAACAATAGTAAGAGACATAGCAATATTTCAGCACTGCAATAAAACGTGTTTAAAATACTTTTAGTTAATGACACGTCATGATAATGGTTTTCTGTGTTATACATCCAGTTTCATGAGCCTTAATGCACTTTTGTGATACAAATGTATTTCGGGTGCGTTTGACATCAGAAACCATTGTGAAACGCCATCCCGCCGACCGCTGCCACCGACCTCAGCCAGAGACGGGAGGATTTTAAACTATGTGTCATCTTCTGCCTCTCAGCTCCATCGTGTAATCCAACAGAGGCTCGTGTTTTGCTCATTGTTCGCCATGCCAGCGATGATCTCAGCGCTGCGGTCGCCCCCCACCTGTGTCAGTAAGGCTCTAGGTTTCCCCCCCTCATCACCCGAGGCAATCACACAATCCCTCTGCAGCAGAACCTGTTTAACTCATCACAGGGCCGTGTGGGTATCAGCTCACCTCGGTGTAGCGCTGACCTGGTGTGGCCCCCGGCGCCCTCGTTGCGGCCCTCAGCCGTGTGAACTCATCCCGGGTCTGGAACAGGAGACTGTTGTTCAGACTCTTTGATTTTCAGTGCGGAGCATCAAGTGTTCGTTTTCATCGCCTCTGGCGCCGTCTACGTGGTCCCATGGAGCCAAGACGTCAAATGATGTCAAAATGACAGCATTTACGTAATATAGCTTTTAGATATAGATATAGATATATATAAATGTATATCTATATCTCTATCTATCTATACAAATATATGCATATATATATGCATATATATATATACAGCTTATATATATAGCCTATATACGAAAATATTTATACACATATATAAATATTTGACGTAAATGCTATCAACTATATATATATGATAATATATATATATAATCAATATATAATAATATATCATTTTTTCCTAATTTGAATGTGACATACAGTATTTTGATTTGTCACAGATTTATATAATATATGTATGAATAGATTAACAGTTTGATGAAAGTCTAGGTCCTCACCGGGAGTCGGGACCCAGTGAGTCCTCCTCCGTCCGTGTCTCTCAGCCCCTCCCTGCCCGTCCTCCAACGATGACGTTGAAGGGGCGTTTTTACATCGTCTTCAACGCACTGGCGTGTAATTGGCTGACTTCAGCCACGTGACGGAAGTGCACCAATCAGAGCTCAGTGCGATGTGTGAACGTGTTGGAGAATGTGGTGCTTCTAGGGACGGCGGTGACGCACCGTGGACAGCCGTGCGCCGTGTTGTCTCCAGCTGGTTTCTTAAGGTGGATCTACACGTACTACGACATGTCGCATTGTTCCGGTTGAACCACCGCCCCCGCCACCACGGGATCCCCCGTCGACACGTCGCCGACTCGCCGTCCGTCCCGCCAGCCGTCCTTCCCTTTTACAACTCCACCGATCAGCGTGATAACGGGTCAGTGGCGAGTACACGTTAGAGCTGATGCCATCTTCCCTTGTGTGTACGATGGGTTAGTTGACCAATGTTTGAGCTGTCGGGCCTGTACTTCTATCGGCTGGTTAACTTTTAACGGACATGTTTACCCATGAAGACTACTTGTAGCTCAAATGTTTACCCCTGAAGACTACTTGTAAAACACAGGTTTACCACTGAAGACTAGCTCCCAGGTTTACCCCTGAAGACAACTTGTAGCCAACAGGTTTACCCCTGAAGACTACTTGTAGCTCACAGGTTTACCCCTGAAGACTACTTGTAGCACACAGGTTTTCCCCTGATGACTACTTGTAACTCAGCGGTTAAACCCTAATGATTGTCATTCACAAGTTTATCTCCAAAGACTACTTGTAGCTCAAAGGTGTACCCCTAAAGACTACTTGCAGCTAACATGTTTACCCCAAAGACTACTTGTAGCTAACAGGTTTACCCCCAAGACTAGCAGCTAACATGTTTACCCCAAAGACTACTTGTAGCTAACAGGTTTACCCCAAGACTACTTGTAGCTAACAGGTTTACCCCTGAATACTACTTGTAGCTCACACGTTTACCCCAAAGACTCCTTGTAGCTAACAGGTTTACCCAAAGACTAGTTAACAGGTTTACCCCTGAAGACTACTTAAGTGCAGTTCATGGTGTAGCGGTCAGGACTAAGTTGCCACGTTACTTTTGACTCTTCTAAGTCACTAACTGTGGACTATCAGTCATATAAAACGTTACAAGTCTCTTCATAGTGTACGAATCGTACCGTTCACATTTCATTCAGACTTAATTAGTTTAGATGGAAATGTGCCAACATTATGTTGGGAAGTAGACTTTGTGTTTGAAATGCCACGACTATGTTAGGCCAGACGTTCCTATAAATGATTTATAAATGTTCTCTGCTGGCAATAGCGGAAGGAAACCTGCGACGTGATTGCGCTACAACTCAAAAGCTCTCGGTCATTTAACCGTAATGTACGGTTCTGTAAATTCCATGAACAATAACATAATGGTTAGTTTTATGGCCACCTAGTACACACACTCATGCACCCACAAGAGGAGGCTACATGTAAACACGTTTGGCTCGTTCAGCCTCCAGCCGTTCAGAAGGCCTGAAATATCTAACTCCGTTGCTCCTGCAGTAGGCCCAGCTCCCTGCCTCAAGTGGTTCCAGCTCCCCCTCTCCAGTGGGTTTCCAGTGGGTCCAGCTCCCCCTCTCCAGTGGGTTTCCAGTAGATCCAGCTCCCCCTCTCCAGTGGGTTTCCAGTGGGTCCAGCTCCCCCTCTCCAGTGGGTTTCCAGTGGGTCCAGCTCCCCCTCTCCAGTGGGTTTCCAGTGGGTCCAGCTCCCCCTCTCCAGTGGGTTTCCAGTAGGTCCAGCTCCCCCTCTCCAGTGGGTTTCCAGTAGGTCAAGCCCTCCCTTCCATCGGGTGCCCTCTTCTCTTGCGGGTCCTCTCCCCACCTGCAGTGGGTCTCCAGTGGGTCCATTTCCCTCCGCCAGCGGCCGGCAGCACCCCCCTCGAGGCCATCATGAACGTGGGCACGGCACACAGCGAGGTCAACCCCAACACGCGGGTGATGAGCAGCCGGGGCATGTGGCTCTCCTACCTGCTGTGCATCGGCCTGCTGCACGTCATCCTGCTCAGCATCCCCATCGTCAGCGTGCCGGTGGTCTGGACCCTCACCAACCTCATCCACAACCTGGTGAGTCCCCCGCCGTCGCAAGGTCCACCGGGCCCCGCCGCTCTCTCCTCAGGCTCCGGGTAGAGCTCGGAGGTGATGCCGGGTGGATGTGCCCTCGTGGCGACACAATGCAAGCTTTGTTTTGAACTGATCTACACAGTGTAGGACAGTCACATCCCATGTTCTGGGGTTCATTAGCTTCGCAGTGTCTCTTTCTCTCCTCTCTCTCACTCCTCTCTGTCTGTGTCTCTCTATCTCCTCTTTCTCTCTCTCTCTCTCTCTCTCTCTCTCTCTCTCTCTCTCTCTCTCTCTCTCTCTCTCTCTCTCTCTCTCTCTCTCTCTCTCTCTCTCTCTCTCTCTCTCTCTCTCTCTCTCTCTCTCTCTCTCTCTCTCTCTCTCTCTCTCTCTCTCTCTCTCTCTCTCTCTCTCTCTCTCTCTCTCTCTCTCTCTCTCTCTCTCTCTCTCTCTCTCTCTCTCTCTCTCTCTCTCTCTCTTCCTCTTCTACATCCACCATCAGTGCAGCCCGGTCTGATAGTTGATGGGAACAGTTAATAGGAAAAGCTTTCAAATGTCATCTCAAGTTTATTGAGTTGCGAACAAAGGTAATAGATTGAGAATCTCTTTCTCAATCGGTACTCAGACTGCCCTGATGGGAACATGGACTTCACATAAACTCTTTCAGATATTACCCTCACAGATCATGATCATAATGAGACCAGATAAAAAAAGAACTTCCTAAAAAACTGTATTTTCCTTTTTAAACAAAAAACGAAGAACTTGTCGTGAAACTGGCCAGTGTATCAAACTGGGCCTCACGGTTTTGAGCTCTCCAACGAGGCCCGTGTGGTCCAACTCGGACTCCCATCTCAGTCTTCACTTCAAACAACGTTACGCACCAGAAGAAACCTGCTCAGAATAGCTTGGTGGTTCCTGGTCCAGTACTAGTGCTCAGGCTCAGAGGCACGTTGCCTCCTCTGCATCTTGCGTCGGTCCTGGTTTCTCTTTCCATGCTCGGAATGTTTCCAACAACAGAGACGGCGGGGTCTCCTTTTAGAGGGTTGAGGAACTACTTCCTGCCCTGACCAAATGGTGACTCAATGCCCCCGACCTCATCACACCACACGGGGCCAGATGTTGCCCCCGCACGTCCATACAAGGCCAGATGTTTCCCCCACACATCCGTACCAGGCCAGGTGTTGCATCAACAGAGCTAGTAGTTCCCTAACGTTGCACAGGAAGTGAGTCAGGTGGTGGTTTGTTACATAAACATTGAGGGCATTTTGCAGACTTTTATCCAAAGCAACTTACAATAAGTACATTTGTCAGAAGAAGGTGAAACAACTATGGCTATCGGTACAGTGCATGTTCATAGAACCAAGTGCCAAGCACTAACCATCGCTCTGTTAACCCGTTCCCCGTATACAACAAAGATAGCTAGGATAAGATGCTACACAATGCTAAGTACTATTGTTAACTGCAGGGACGTACAACATTGTGCGTACATTAAGTGTCAGGACGACGTACAACATACAATAAGTGCGTTCATTAAGTGTCAGGAGGTACAAACACACAATAAGTGTGTACATTAAGTGCCGGGATTTGGAAGCATACAATAAGTGTGTACATTAATAAGTGCATAAGAGGGGTGTAAGGTGCTTATGTGGCTCTACACCTCCATGGAGGTGTAGAGCCACTACCCATTAATCGAATTCAAATCGAAAGCGCAATGTAATAGAGCGCGGTAGGCAAATCGCAAAAGGCTGCGAAAAATTAATAAATAAAGTGATTTGTTGCCGTTACTGACTGTAAATCAGTACGATTCATTTATTTTTATTTTGCAATTCAATAGTTAAATAAAGAAGTTTATCGGACTGGCCTAAAGGAAAGGGCAGTTTTTATGTTGAATGCTTCCAATGTTGTGTTGGTCATACTAAAGAATGATTTATTTATTTTTTTTGTGAATAATACACAACATGAGGAACTTAATAAATTATAAAAATCGCACATTAAATCACAATCGCAATATTGGTCAAAATAATCGCAATTCGATTATTTCCCCAAATCGTTCAGCCCTGGCTGTGGGCGTCCTTAATGAAATGTGTCCGGCCTTCAGTGGAGCTCACTTTGAATAAAACCATCAGCTGAATGCGTCCCGGCGGCCTTCGGGCTGGTTCAGGGAGCAGCAGCAGGTCTCTGATGTCCCGAGGTCTGTCCCGTTGTCTGTCCCGTTGTCCGTCCCGCTGCAGTGCATGTACCTGCTGCTCCACACCGTGAAGGGTACCCCGTTCGAGACTCCGGACCAGGGCAAGGCGCGGCTCCTCACCCACTGGGAGCAGATGGACTACGGCCTGCAGTTCACCGCCTCACGCAAGTTCCTCACCATCACCCCCATCATCCTGTAAGTGCCCACCCACTCACACCGCCTCCACCACCTCCTCACATCACCCCCATCATCCTGTAAGCACACCACCTCCACCACTTCCTCACCAACTTTGGCTGTCATCCCATAATATTCAGGACTAGGTTTGTAACAGCTGCAGGGTTTCCCAGGGTCAGGGTTTAGACATGCAGCTTTTATCAGCCCGTGCAGGGGACCCAAGCCGGTCAAGAGCAGGTCAAGGGCTCCTGGTTCCTCTGAACCGTGATGGTAACCAAGAGAGGACACGAGGGCTTCTGAAGCTCATTGTGCCGCTTCGTCCCTCGGCTCTCCTTAACGTCCCAGGAACTTCCTTCCTTGCTTTTTGTTTCCATGTGGTCTAACTATAGTCCAGACACGTTTCCTTTGTGCAGAACTCTGGACGGTTTATGCCATTTCACACCAACGTGAAGGGGGTGTTAGTGGGGAGGATCAGGAGGTGTGTCTTCAGGGACGAGAGAGAGAGAGAGAGAGAGAGAGAGAGAGAGAGAGAGAGAGAGAGAGAGAGAGAGAGAGAGAGAGAGAGAGAGAGAGAGAGAGAGAGAGAGAGAGAGAGAGAGAGAGAGAGAGAGAGAGAGAGAGAGAGAGAGAGAGAGAGAGAGAGAGAGAGAGAGAGAGAGAGAGAGAGAGAGAGAGAGAGAGAGAGAGAGAGAGAGAGAGAGACGTGAGCCCAGGTCGGAGGTTCCTGGTTCTGTGGCTCCAGGTGGACTCCCCAACCCCCACAGAGACAGTAGGCTGCTGGGGGGGGGGGGGTGGAGCGATGGGAGGGAGGCGGGTAGGTCAGAGGAACAGTTGACGCATCATTACCTGGGGGGTTTCAATGGAGGTGTTTTGGTAAAATTGGTGCCGGCCAATTACAGACTCACAGATCCCAGCCTCCGCAAACGTGTTCTGACAAAATGAGACGGAAGAATGTGAACTCTGCAAATCTGATCTCGATGCCATCAGGCTGCATTCAGACTATAGAGGTCGTAAATAGTCAGACTTTAGCCCTAACAGGTCTACAGCCATCAGACTTTAGAGGCCAGAGACACCAGACTCTAGAGGTCGAAAGTCTGACTTCTGAGGTCTCGTTAGAGGTCCAAAGTCTGATGACTTTAGAGCTCTCTTTAGAGGTCTAAAGCCTGCTCCCCTCCCCGCAGTCTTCTGACGAAAACCTCTTGTCCCCCTTCACAGCTACATCCTCACCAGCTTCTACACCAAATACGACCGCGCCCACTTCGTGGTCAACACCGTGTCGCTGCTCGTCGTGCTCATCCCCAAACTGCCCCAGCTTCACGGGGTCCGCATCTTCGGGATTAACAAGTACTGACCCCCGCCGACCCCTCCGCACCCACCCCACCCCACCCCTCCACCGCCACCACCACCACCACCACCACCAGTTCCTCTGGCTGGCAGGGTGTTGGGTCCTACTGGGTTGAGCGGTGGTTTGGCCCGGGAGGAACCCTAAAATGAACCACCGCGGCCCTCTGAAGAACGGAGCCCCCACCCCACACACACACACCAAGGGCCCCCCCCAGGGAGTGAGGGGAGTCATGGAACTCACGGCACGCTCGACCTGAATCTCCTAGGGGGGGGGGGGGGGGGTCTGAACTCCCCGGAGTGGAACGCCTTTCGAACGTGCCGGGAAAGTGGAGGCGACTGAAAGGGGCGGTGGTGTTTCCGCCTGACGGAGGGAGCGGTGGTTTGTTTCGGGTGGTGTCCGGGGAGGGGTACGGGCCCGCTCTGACCCTACGGCCCAGCTCTGTCCCTGGACGGCAGCGATGACACCACAGACCTACGGTACCTTAGGAGGGTCGTTTTTACGCCGTCGATCGCTGCCTTACTTTTATTCAGCTTTACTCGTCCCAGGCCCTGTCTCCCTGTACCACGGTCTCTCTGTCTCTCTGTCTCCCTGTACCACGTTCTCTCTGTCTCCCTCTCCTCCTGTCCCCCCGTCTCCCTCTCTTGCTTTCTTCCTGTCTCCCTGTCGTCCTGTCCCTCTGTCTCCCTCTCTTCCTATCACCCTGTCCCTATGTCTCCCTGTCTCCCTCTCTTCCTGTCTCCCTCTCTTCCTGTGTCTCTGTCTCCCTCTCTTCCTGTCTCCCTCTCTTCCTGTCTCCCTGTCCCCCTGACTCCCTGCTTGGTTTCCTTAGTGCATTCCAGAGACTCTCTGCTGTGACATCAGAGCCGTGACATCAGAGCCGTGACGTCAGAGCCGTGATGTCAGAGCGTGTGATGTCAGAGCCGTGACATCAGAGCCGTGACATCAGAGCCGTGACATCAGAGCCGTGACGTCAGAGCCGTGACGTCAGAGCCGTGACGTCAGAGCGTGTGATGTCAGAGCCGTGATGTCAGAGCCGTGTCAGCGCTCGGCTGTGTAAAGGATTCCTCAGCGGTCGCCTTTCCTTCCCTCCGTTTAGTTTTTAGTCGGTCGGTCGGTCAGCCCCAGATGTGGAACATTTGGAAACTTGGGTTATTTTTATCCGATCCTTCCCATATTTGGACACTTTCTTGTGCTGCTGTGTGCCAGAGACTGCCCTCTCTGCGCCTCGGGGCCGGGTAAGGAGAGGAACACGGCGTGACTTAAAGACCAAAGAGCAGCTCAACCCTGAGATCTACTCCTGATTCTGCCATGTTGGATTTTAACGGCGTCGTTCCAGCTCTGGGATTCAGCTGATTTTAGGAATCCTATTTTATACTTTTAAGGTTCTCAACTCATTTATCTTATTTTCCAAATGTTTCACACCGAATAAAGGGAACCAGTCAGAAGTTTGAGCAGAGGAGTGTAATTTAAATAGGGAGCATCACTGCTCAACAGAGGAAAGGGGCGTGGTTCTGCATGGTCTCCTTAGGAACCACAGAGATGTACGTGTGTACTGGGATTTGACACGTGTACCGTCATGTTACTGTACGTGTGTACTGTCATGTGTCTGTACGTGTGTACTGTCATCTGACTGTACGTGTTTACTGTCATGTGTCTGTACGTGTGTACTCTCATGTGACTACATGTGTGTACTCTCATGTGATTGTACGTGTGTACTGCCATGGGTTGTGTGTGTACTTTCACATGTGTAGTGGTGGTGCGTTCTCACTACAGTACCTAGCCTGAAGACAGGCCTATCATGGAGTCACTGCTAGAGTCTACTTTAGTCTCCTCTCTAGAAGCTTCTGAATGTGACGACTTTATAAGTGTCAAAGGGCTTTAGGTAGAGCTGTATACACGTTTTAGGAAATGAGCCAACCGTTTGTTTATGTGTGGGAAAATTAAGGACTTTTGAACAAATTTGAACATATGAATGTTGATTGGAATTGTAGCATTTTGCTTGTAGTTGTTGCTAAGTGACCATTTTAAGGGCGATATCTTCACTTTAACGTGCTGGCTCGACAAACGAAACAGTATTTTATTTTTCTGACTTCATGTCATCCTGTAGTGTTGTGGCCATATTTGGACATGCGTTGACTGTTGTTCCTAACTTAAACGGGACCATGTAGGTCATTCGTACTTTTATTATGTTGGTCTGCGTGTGAGGATGACGTATTCGGTACTTGGCAGGCGCTTTATAACTGCACCATGAAAGGTCATTGTTGGTACTATGTGATGATTATGTGAGGCCAAACTAAAACTTTTTACAATTTTAGAAGGACATGTATTTTAGCCCCCTCCCCCCCTCCCCTTCTCTCTGAGTTTTTCCTTTTAATCAAATGTTACACGTTAATGTCAACAGCAAAAGCCATTGACTTTTTATAAGAAATAAATGTGTCGTCACTCGTCAGTATTTTACTTTCAATGACCAAAACAAGAGAAACCGATTGGATGCAGTTTTCGTCATGTGTCGACCAAAACCTTTAAGAGTTTTGACAAAGGACCAATCATATGTTCTAATTTTTTGAAGTACAATCCTGTCGTTGACCACACGTTGGACCGTTCTAGCCTTGGTTTACAAAACCGACATCAAGACTTCCTGCTCTAGCAGCATGACCAGGAGGCTTAGAATATGTGATGTAAGATGTTTTCTCGGTCCCTGTGTGTGAGGATCCTTCATGCAGATGACTCTGGAAGCTTAGAACCTGTGATTTTAGATGTGTTCTCGGTTTCTGTGTCTGTAAGGATCCTCCTTCATGCAGATTACTCTGGAAGCTTAGAATCTGTGATGATAGATCTGTTCTAGGTTCCTGTGTGTGTGTGTGAGGATTCTTCATGCAGATGAAGCTCAGAGCCCGTTGCTTAGATGTGTTCTTCTTAATGTGTGTGTGTGAGGTTCACCTTCAGTGGTTTCAAACCAAAGTTCTCTTGAATGAACCAGAGATGGATAATCCTCAGTTAGCGACCGTCTATTCAGAGAAGGCCGACAATCTGACCCTGATGACAGATGGGTCGTGTTTCATTTAAAAACACAAACGCATTCAAAGCTAATCATCCATCAGCAGAGTTTCATTAATATGATTCTCATTCGCTTTCAATATCTTGAGTGTTGATCTGCATCCCGGTAGCAAACGTAACTCTGATCCGGGCTGGTCATCTGGATCTCTACACCCTGAGGGGTTTGAACGTAACCTGATAACCACAGCTGGTTAAACATTGAGTGAGAGTGACATGTGAGTGCAGGCTGTCCTGTCATTAGGGAGGGCGGGGGGGGGGGGGGGTTGGGGGCGGGACTTAGCGCTGACATCAAATGGCCTTGTTTGTGTTGGTCTGCTGTCCCTCAGACATGAGTTCATAGGAAAAAAAGAGTGTCCTTCGTTCACTTTACTTTACTTTTATGTTCTTCAGACTTGAGTTACATTCATTGTCTTAAGATTTTTCCATCTGTCACTTTCACAATCAGTGAGACGATACTGGAACCGAAGCGGGGATATACATGTTGGCGTTGGAGAACTCTTTCAATTCTGAAGTTGAATTGTGTGAAAGGGTTCCAGCGGAACCACGGCTTACATGCGAGGAACCACAGCTTCAATGTGAGGAACCAGCCCCACTCATTCCCTTTCTTTCGGTGGATTGGTTGAATGGATCAGGTCTGAAGTTGCCAATCGTACCGTTAACCAAAGGTAACACCGATGGGAATATGCAACATGTTGAGCGTCCAACACAGGAACACGCAGTGGGGAATCAGACAGCCGGCATGTGGCCTCATTGAGTAAAATGGGATGGGTTGTTGTTTGTTTTTGATATGATGAAATGCTAGCATTCCTTAATCATCTGTTACAGTGACTTCTATATCATGGTCATTTTTGCATCCTGTATGTAGATGTCTAATTATTACGGTATTAAATAATGTCAATTCATAATCGGAGGATGTGATTACTGAATGTCTCAACCTTTACCCTGACACTTCTGTCATGGGAGAATTTCCATTTGTCTGAATTAGTTTATTTCTGTGACTGTCTATATGCTATGCTTGCTCATTTATAGCTCATTAAAGATGGATGACAGGGTTTTATTGAGTTATTTGATATCATTGTTGTGTTTTATTCAAATCATATCCATCTGCTGTTATTTTAACTGCCACTAGGGGGCAGTGAATCAACAAAGAATACTTCAGGCAACATTAAGAAATCAACATTTTAGCTCTACTGTTTTACCGCCTCTTGGTCTTCATTAATCACATCTATATATCTATTGCAAACTAATGAAATAGACATGAGCTAAACTATTCCTAGGCTGTGCAAAAAGTTATGTTCTATGTTTGAAAATGTAGTCAACAAATAATGCACACAAACCCTATCAATTCCACTAAGTGGATAAGGCTCCCATAAGGCATAAACTATGCTTGATTTTATTTTATTAAGACTTTATTGTCCATTAAAAAGAAAAAGTATAACAATTTCCTCTCGCTGTGACTCTCAAAGTAGGCCAGAGATATTCCAGACTTCAGAAAATGCATACCCTAATTCATCGTTTCCAGGGTTTTACGCTCCAGGCAATTTCTTAATCATGGACTCTCATTTCCTCTCTCAGAATAAAAAGTGGCACTTAAATAATTTAAAGGAAGATTGTGGTTCTCCGACTTTCTCGTCCCAAAAGAGGGCAGCAGACATCTGCTGACACCTGCCCCCCCCCCCCTACTGAGAACCCCCCCGTGTGTGTGTGTGTGTGTGCATGCGTGTGTAGGCAGAGACTGTCTCTTTGTTTAAGTCAGCCAGCCAATGAGCGTTCCTGACCTCCCACCTGCAGGTCCAGAGCCTGTGAATGAGCTCGTTACAGACGGCGTGCGTGGCTAGCGTGCGCTGGCTGTAGGCGGCGGAGCAGAAACCGCATCCAATCGGTTTCTCGTTCCCATGTTTAATTGTTACGCAGTGGGGAGTCGTAACGGGAGAATCAGCAACACGTGCTCAGTCCCTTCAGCCCGGCAAACACGGCACACAATAGCTGTGTTCGAAATCGTTCCCTATCACGGATATGGTGCACTATACTGTAGGAGGGTGCTCGCCATTTTGTAGTGGTGTTCGAATTCTCCTTGCTTAATTTCATTCACTATATAGTGGACATAAAGTACCCCAAATTTGAGTGAACATACAATGTTCCCTACATGTTTGTATACCACAATGCAATGCGGTTGTTTAGAAATGTTCAGATTAGTGTCAGAATTCTCGTTTTTTCGTTCCCTATATAGTGCACTATATCACAAACACTATATAGGGAATAGTGATTGAGTTAATAGGGATCGATTTCGAGGTAGCCTGCTAAATTATTTCCTAAAGAGGAGCCAAAGAGAAGTGGAACAGAAACACTACTCGGATGTACATCCTCATTGAAATGAGTATCAATAGCAAGATCACTTACGTCCACATAATAAATCACCATATAGCCCAGAGAATTCTCCCAGAGGAAGCCTATTTAAACGTAGAAACCAAGGTGGGTTGTTGGTTTCTACATTTAACGAGTGTTGATGTGTCCCTGAGCAAGACACTTAACCCTAACTGCTCCTGACGAGCTGGCTGTCGCCTTGCATGTTTGACTCCGCCGTCGGTGTGTCAAGGTGTGTATTAACCGATGTAAGTTGCTTTGGATAAAAACGTCTGCTAAATGCCCTAATTGAAATTGAGGTCAAGTTAGACATATATTGAGCAGGGTTTGCTCCTTGATTACAGAGTCGACATTCCTCACAACATGGCGCCCCGTCCCAACACGTCGGCGTGGTCACGTCGCTTCACAGCCCTGCAGCCACGACCACCGAGCGGAAGCAGCGGAACTACATTTACAGTCAGGGCGTTTGGCAGACGCTTTCATCCAAAGCGACTTCCAGTGGTTCATGCACATATTCGAACACCGACGGCGGAGTCGACCAACTCAAGGCGACAGCCAACTCGTCGGGAGAAGTCAGGGTGAGGTGTCTTGCTCAGGGACACCTTGAAAACTCAGCTAGGGGGAGCTGGCGATCGAACTAAGCAACCTTTCGGTCACAAGGCCACCCGCTCTACCTCCTGAGCGAAGCCAACCCGAAAAATATCATCTCACAAAGCTGACGTTATTTCGTCATCTTGACAACTGGGTGAACCTGTGAGGCCCCGCTTCTTTCTTTGACTGTTTGGATATTTGACCCCTGATTATGAGACGAGATGACGCGATTAAACTTTATTGTCATTTAGCAAAGTACAGGTACAGAGCAAATGAAATGCATTTGACATCCCACCAGAAGTGCAAAAGAGGCAGTAAATACCAAAGTGCAGGTTGATTGCAGTACAGTGTAGTACTCCGTGTCTCTACGCGCTTATCCTGTCAGATGTTCTCCATAAGGTTGTTGACTCTGCGGTAGAGGCAGCGTACCGCAACACAGAGCCAACCCTGGGAGCGAACATTCCTCGGTTCCTCTTTAGTTTCAGATCTGCTCTAGCGGCAAAAAGCTCGGTCTAAATATGGAACGTGCACGTTTGAACATCAGAAGGTTGGCAGAGGACGACCACAGAGGGCTATGTTGGGAACTTGACAAACTATTAATATTCATTGCTTACTCTTGAAAAAATCGCGTGTTCATTGAGTCTAATGATCAATCAACGTGGAGGTTAACGTGGTGGAGAGCCAGAAGGTGCCGCGTTCGATCCCCAAGGTCTTACTGTAGTCCTGTAACCTCTACCTGCTGCGTAAGGACCTGCTCCTGGATTCGCCGCGCGCCGCCGCCATTAACGCGTCCCCTCAGTGACTCAATAGAACCACAAAGTCAATGAAAAAGGGGGTGGACCCCGAGGATGGAGCCAGGAGGGCCGCACCGAGGGTGGGGGGGACGGTGGTGTTCAATCACCCAGACGTGAGAGGTGTCTCGGGGGGCCCCCGCACCGTGCACACCTCGTTGTGTCGAGGTTGTAGTCTGTGGACCCCTTGCTCCGCGGGGATCCTCCGTCCCGCCGCAACGGTGCTCCCCGCCTTTCCACACGCCACCCTGACGCGTGACTGGTTACAGCATGGATCATGTTTCATATTGTGTATCGACTTTCAAGGGATTTCTTCCAGGGAAGAGAAGCTGTGTCTCTGAGGACAGGGACACTGAGCCACCACATGTAGACGCCCCCATCCTGCTCAGAGGAAGATGGCCGCGCACATGTCAAGAGAAACACTGTCTGCTCAAAGCCATCCAGAGAGAGGGAGAGAGAGAGAGAGAGTTAGAGAGAGTCAGAGAAAGAGAGAGTCAGAGAAAGAGAGAGAGAGAGACTTAACTAATTTATAGGGCTCCTGGCCCAAAGGATCCTTTAAGCTGGGTAAGAATTCCAGCGACCTGGAGATTAATGGGAGATACTCCTCAGATCGGTGTCACTGATCCCCCAGGGAGATTTGGTGGAGCGACTGACGGGGGAGAGAAGGACAGGGAAACATGCTTCAGTATCAAGCTATATCTCCCTCCCAGTGAGTCAGCTTTTGCATGATCTGCTTAAATCTCCTTCAAATGTTATTTGACTGTGTGGTGGGTTCTTAGTGGTCGACTGTTAAACAAAGTCCCGGCGTCTGCTTGACAAACCTCAGTCCATCTCTCTTTTGTTTCCATTCCTTGCGTAATACTAATGGATTTGGTTTGTTTTGTTACCAGATTGGAAAGAGAAATGTATTTTTATTACAATTGTGGGAGCAATTATGACCTGTCAAACTGTCAACCAAAGACGACCCGGGTTTGATTTGGGACCAGAAGCGACCACTTAGTCGGTCCGCGGACAAGATGCCACGTAACGGCCGTCTTCAAATAACGAATGGCTCTTTCAAACGGTGGCGCTCAATGGCTTACAAGGACATGGCCACGGGCCAATTGGGAGGAAGACCTACATCTATCACGCTGCTCATGAATATTCATATGCACAGTTCGCATTTTACATGATTAACATTCCTGCCGTTATAGCCGACCCGTTCCGTCCCGTCAGAGATTTACGTTCGGGAAGCGACGCGCAGAATTCAAAGTCGTCGGCGTATCGCGACTCGTCTGAGGGCACACTCACACTAGGCAAGTTTCCCTGTTCCGTGCTGCAGGAAGATTCAGCACGAATCCCCCCCTCCCCGCTCTCCCCCCTCCCCACTCCCCCCGCTGGCCCGTGGTCACACTGCTCCCAAAGGCCGTGGCCTGGGCACGATTGCTCCTTCATACATACGTCATCACGTCGTAATACGATAAATACGTCATCACCAAGCGTGTCCAGCTGCGACTGAATGCTGTCGTCGCCCCAAATTTCAAGTAAACACTCGACTTCACTATCGCACCGACGTAAACCCACTCGTGAACCGCTTAGCGCCATTGTTTAAAATGATTGTTGTGGGGAAGAAGGGCATGGACCTATAAAGAAAGAAGGGTCGCGCAAGGACTACGTCATCCAGCTCACGTTGCGTATCCGCGCGTCATCTCATTAGCATCTGCACTTTGGCCACGCCACACCTCTCCCAAGTGTGCCGTGGCCAAGGGGCTGTTCCGGGCTGGAATACGGATGGCGTGGTCACACAAGCCAAACGTTCTAGACTTTAGTATGCAAATGAGCTCGGGCACGGGGCCGCGGCCCTAGTGTGAGTGGCCCCTGAGTCTCTCTGAGAGAGCGCGGCTTTGCTCCGCGATGCCGGTGAGCCACCGGGTCATAAATAAGGCAGCGTGAGGAAGAGTCTCATTAGCTTTGTGGTCTGCCGCGCATTGAGCAGCGCCGTGTGGAGGCGTCTGCATCACAGAGTCTTAATGAACTACCTGGGGGGTAGCGTGGAGATGTGTTGTTTATGCTTGTGTTTCATTCATTAAGATTGTTTGTTGTGTGTGTGTTTTGCTGTATTGTGTGAATGTGTGGGTGTGAGTGTGTGGGTGTAATAAGCGTGGCTGAGTTTGTGTCACTGATCTGTTTCTGTTGTGTGTGTATGTCCGCGTTTGTGTGTGCTTTAGTGTGCTTGTTTGTGTGTGTTAGTGTCTGTTTGTGTGTGTCTGTGTGTCCGCGTTTATGTGTTTGTGTGTGTCCGCGTTTGTGTGTGAGTGTGTGCGTCTGCGTGTGTTTGAGTGCGTGTGTGTGTGCGGCTGTCTGAGTGTGAGTGAGTGCGTGTGTGTTTGGGTGCGTGCGTGTGGGATGATGTGAGTAGGAGCGACAGCAGCGTAACAAGCAAACAGAGAGTGAACCACTTCAGTAAGGAGGTAGACGGAACGAAAGGGAATTGTTGAGGGAGAGGCAGAGAGAAGCACCGCCGGGGAATATGCCTTCATCTTCCTCTGCACCGACGCCTTCGTCATAATCTCAACTCCTGCTCTCCTGAAACTACAGCCTGCTGTTCGACAGGTCGGGGAAGATTGAATTTGTACGTTAATCGTTGTGGTTTAGCGATGCGTTTATCCAGCCTGGTTCTGCTGGGGGCCCGGCTGAGATTGCTCTAACTCAACAGATGGCCTCGGGAGAGGAGGATAAGTGCGTTGATTATAATCGTGTGGATATTGAATTCATCGTCGTTGTTGTATGAAATGAAGGTTGTTGAATTCACACTGCCGGCGATCCACCCTGGTACTTATACATAAGTAGATCATATCTCTCGTTATACAAGCCTGCGTTTACTGCTCATTATGTTGGTTGTTCTCAGAATAAAATCCTCTTAATAACTTTCTGATAAGAATACTCAACGCTTTGAGAGTGTTTTGAAATCAGATCCATTCCTGCCCGTAGACATAGCAGATGGACCCTTTTAAGGCATCGAGGCCGTTAAATTAAATAGGATATTATAATACGGCCCCTTCACACACTAATGTCCTTTGATTGAATGCTATTCTCTCATGAAAATATAATATTGGTTATATCGTGGGTACTATCTCCATACCACCCCTCAAACCCTGTCTTTATTAAACTGTAGGAGATCTTTTATGAATAGATTCACCAAAGTTACTGCCTCATTCTGCATGCACACACACGGACACATGCGGCACGCACACACACAAACGCGTGCACGCACACACACACACCGACACCTACACACACACACACACACACACACACACACACACACACACACACACACACACACACACACACACACACACACACACACACAAAGGGTCTGCTCAAATTACTGTGTGCACAAAAAGTTAATGAGATGGTTTGACTCTTATTTGAACTCTGAAGTCTTTTTTTGTGTCTTTAAAATATATGCTTCCCCACATCTCAATTCAAAGAATAGTACAAGATATCGACAGATATCAAAAAACATATTTTTTAATCAAAGACAAATTCTTCCTAACCCTTAGCACGGGGTCCAAGTGCAGGTTTTTAATATTCTCCTCCAGCGATCGGCCCAAATCGACCCCATAATGGCTCTCTACCGGAGCAGGAATTCAACTTAATATGAAGACAGATTTTTTGATTGGATAATTATGCCATTATGGCTCCCCCATATCATATGCCGCAATTACTTTAAACTCTGAATAGCAGAGACTCCTTTTCTGAGATGAAGCCGTGATTTGGCTGGGCTTGTTAAAGGAAGATGAAATGGTGGAATATTAGCAATAGTTAAAGATGCTGGTCAATATGCTCAACAATAGAGACGGTAAAAATCTTAAATCTTGAATTAAAAAGCATTGAACAGAGTGAACATACCAAAATCTACCAGATTTTATTAACAGACATTCAGTTAGAGTTTAGCAAAATATCATTTTCTAATGCAGGATTAAGTTTACCCAACTCCAATGCTTGATATGATGGTATCAAACCAGTTATCCCAGCATCTTCAAAATGTACATGGGGCGGCATGTGGCTCAGGAAGTAGAGCGGCTTTCCTTGTAACCATAAGGTTGCTAGTTCGATCCCCAGCTCCGCGTAGCCGAGTGTCGAGGTGTCCCTGAGCGAGACCCTTCGCCCTCACTGCCCCCGACGGCCTGGCAGTCGCCTCACGTCCTTGACACCGCCGTCGGTGTGTGGATGCGTGCATGAATGAGGGAGTGTTGGGCAGTATTGTAACGCACTTTGCGTGATCACTGGTTAGAAAAGCGCTGTACGGGGGCCCCCCCCGGTGGTTCACTGGGTAGAGAGCGTACCATTAAGGCCCAGTCCTTACCGTAGCGACCCGGGTTCGATTCCTGCCCGCGATCCTTTGCTGCGTGTCTTCCCCTCTGTCTCCCATCTTCCTGTCTTACTAAAACAAATCTTAAAAGAAAAGAATAGCGCTGTATAATACAGTCTGTTTATTGTTTATGGAGGAAGGTAAACAGCATCAGGGATACGACCTCCAGACCCCGTGATATAGCAGGGGCCTCACCTTCACAGCGGACCCCTTGAGGGCCCCTTCCTGTCCCCTGCAGACGCATCAGGTCAATAATTCATAAGTGAGGAGCTTGTAAATGATGAGTGATGTAAGTCACCCTGGAGGAATTCTGCTTCTGCCATGAATAATGCAGAGTGCAGAGTGATCCCAGGACATCGTGACTATAATGCTCTCTGTCTGCTCTCTCTCTCTCTCTCTCTCTCTCTCTCTCTCTCTCTCTCTCTCTCTCTCTCTCTCTCTCTCTCTCTCTCTCTCTCTCTCTCTCTCTCTCTCTCTCTCTCTCTCTCTCTCTCTCTCTCTCTCTCTCTCTCTCTCTCTATTTCTCTCTCTCTCTCTCTCTCTCTCTCTCTCTCTCTCTCTCTCTATTTCTCTCTCTCTCTCTCTCTCTCTCTCTCTCTCTCTCTCTCTCTCTCTCTCTCTCTCTCTCTCTCTCTCTCTCGCTCTCTCTCATATCAATGCCTCTCCTCCTGCTCTCGTCCGCTTGCTTTGTGTCTTCCTGCGTCCTGCGTCCTCTGGTCTGGTCTGCTCTCCACTACCGCTCCTAACGTGTTCGGTGTTCTCTCTGTTTATTTCCCTGCTCCCTGTATTGACTTCCATCCGTTGTGGTAGTTGTTCTCCTTCCTCTCTGGGGCTTCGCCTGAGTGGCGGATCAACGTGGGGAATGTGAATGATGTCCTCCTGCCGCTGGTGATGAATGTAAATGTCAGAGAGCCGCGCTGAACAACACACCGCCCATCCCTGCAGCGTCATGACAGGCTGCTGCTGCTGCCGCCGAATGCAGACGTCTCAGAGCCAGTCGGTAAGACACAGCCTGTAAGACCCAGTCTGTCAGACACAGCCTGTTAGACACAGTCTGTAAGATCCAGTCTCTCAGACCCAGTCTGTCAGACACAGCCTGTAAAACACAGCCTGTAAGATACAGCCTGTAAGACACCGCCGATCCTAGTAGTCATGACAGGCTGCTGCTGCTGCCGAATGTAGATGTCTCAGAGCCAGTCGGTAAGACACAGCCTGTAAGACCCAGTCTGTCAGAAACAGCCTGTTAGACACAGCCTGTAAGACCCAGTCTGTCAGACACAGCCTGTAAAACACAGCCTGTAAGATACAGCCTGTAAGATACAGCCTGTAAGACACCGCCGATCCTAGCAGAGTCATGTCAGGCTGCTGCTGCTGCCGAATGTAGATGTCTCAGAGCCAGTCGGTAAGACACAGCCTGTAAGACCCAGTCTGTCAGAAACAGCCTGTTAGACACAGTCTGTAAGATCCAGTCTCTCAGACCCAGTCTGTAAGACACAGCCTGTAATACACAGCCTGTAAGATACAGCCTGTAAGACACCGCCGATCCTAGCAGAGTCATGTCAGGCTGCTGCTGCTGCCGAATGTAGATGTCTCAGAGCCAGTCGGTAAGACACAGCCTGTAAGACCCAGTCTGTCAGAAACAGCCTGTTAGAGTCTGTAAGACTGGATCTTACACAGTCTGTAAGATCCAGTCTCTCAGACCCATTCTGTAAGACAGAGCCTGTAAGACGCAGCCTGTAAGACAGCCCAGCGTAGCGGAGTCCTGTCAGCCGGATGACGCAGCTGATCGAGGTTCTGATCAGCTACTGCATAATCTCCCTTTTCGTCAACATAGCAAAAGTTTTTAATGCTTAAATAATCAACTCATCCGGTCTGACCGTCGTCAGCCATTCATAATCAAGCGGAGAAATCTGATGATGCTTTAGAACACGGCGGCTCTCTAGTGACAGAACCCCCCCCCCCCCCCCCCCCCTCCTCCTCCTCCTCCCCCCCCCCCCCCCCCCCCACCCCACCGCCCCGGCGTCTGGTTGATTACATACCTGGGGCTGCTATCTGGGGGGAGAATCTGAGACGCATGCTCGCTGATCATGTACTGGGGAGGGATGGGGATGGGGGGGGAGGGAGGGAGGGGAGGGGGGGAGGAGAGATGGGGAGGAGGAGGAGGAGGGAGGGGAGGAGGGAGGGAGGGAGGGGAGGAGGGATGGGGAGGAGGAGGGGGAGGGAGGGGAGGAGGGGAGGATGGATAGGGAGGAGGATTCTGCTGCTCCCCCCCCCACCCCCCCTCGGTTGGGGGGGGCAGCAGAATGGCAGCTCGCTGCCCGGTCGCAGTGAGTCGGATCACCCCCTCTGACATGCGGTTCGGTTACCTTTGATAAGCAGGAGTGTGTGTTACCGGCCTCCTCCAAAACCGGGTGAGACCATTCCGAGCAAGCAGGGGTTCTCCAACAACGTTGTCTACTAGTGTACCCCCCTCTAAGATATGTTTTCAGCTGATTCCTCCCCCCTTCACCGGCACAAAACATTTTTGGTAAAAAAATGAAATACGATTAACATAAATAATGTATGTACGTTATAATCGGCAGTGTAAATATGAGCATTAAAAGGGTGCAAATACTCATAATCTGGAGAGAAACATGGGCCTGTGCTTCATGCAACTCTTGGCAAATTTCTCTCAACAAAAGAGGTCCAACGCCAGGGGTGGGGGTCAGAGCAGGTAGCGGTGAATCCCATTCAAATATATTGTTCTTCAAACTGGCGACAGTTTGAAGAGAGGGGGGGGGGGGGAAGGGGGGGGGGGGGGGGGGGGGGCGTGATGCTGAAGGTACTCATCAACGACATGGGCATGCCCCTTATTCAGCCCCAGTTCTTCAGCGGGGCAGCAGGCCCTCCCAGGAGTTGGGTTGAGTGGGGACGGCCAATCAAGAGCAGCAGAGAGACTCAACAGAAGCTCAAAGGACCGCTCAAACCGACCGGATCCTGGAGAAAAAACAAAGCCAATATAATAAGTCTACCAGTAAGTTTACAGAGTAGATTACATCCATTAGTAAGCCTGTTTTAAGGCAGTGTCTCCGATAAGCCAACAAGATCAGTTTATGTTGTAGAAGAAATATTGCCCTTCATGGTGATGGATCACTTCAGATGCTATCGGTGGCCATCTCCATATCGGGCTCCGATATGACGGGATATGATACATGATGTCACCGGCGGTTACGCAGGACTGACTTTGTTATGAAAGTCAATCGATTCTAAAATAAAGTATCTGTAGACTGAACATCGAGTGGGGGAGGGGAACGTAGGCGTGGTCACATGATCTGGGGGAGCCAATTAACATCCCGATCATCACCTTCTTTATTAGGGTACGTTCAGACACACCCTGGTGTGTAGTGTGTGCGTAGTGTAGTGTTTGTGTGTCTAGAGTGTATGTGTGTAGTGTGGTGTGCCCGTAGTCTAGTGTAGTCTGCGCTGTACTATAGTGTGTGTGTGTAGTGTAGTGTGTAGTTTATGTGTAGGTTCTGTAGATGTATACGGTAGTGAGTGGGTAGTGTGGTGTGTGTGTGTGTGTGCGTAGTGTGCACACGCGTGTGTGTCTCCAGGAGAAGTTATTACCCTTACCCTCAGGTGTCATACTGTTTGAACTCATTGAAATTTATGTAATTGGCAAATTCAAATAAAGCATTTCAACCGGGCGAGTGCGCCCATATATCTCAGACGTCATCGATCCAGTGAGGTTAGGTGTGTGTCTGTGTGTGTGTGTCTGTGTGCGTGTGTGTCTGTGTGTGTGTGTGTCTAAGCCCATGTGTTAGTCTATGCCTGTGTGTGTGTGTCTGTCTCCGTGTCTGTGTGTAAATGTCCGTGTGTGTGTCTGTGCCCGTGTGTGCGTGTGCCAGTTTGTCTGTGCTCGTGTGTGTGTCTGTGCCCGGGTCTGTGCCCGTGTGTGTGTCTATGTCTGTGTGTGTGCTAGCCACCTATGGGGCTGGGGGGTAAGGTGTGGACTCAGCCTCAGCCCCCTATTAGCCCTGGCCTGGACCTGGATATGGGGGGGGCAGGGGGGGGGGGGGCGATTAGCTGGGGGGGGGTTGAGTGGTGGCTCCACCTGGCTGCTGTCCATCATGCGGACGCCTCTCGCCCGCCCTGCGGCCCCCACTCAGGGGCCCATTATCGGGATGGCCCCCAGTCCGTCTTCTTCACGAGGGGCCGGGGGGGTTTATGGCGGCCTGGGGGGCCCTCTCTCTGGACCCCTGGTCGGGCACGGAGACGGACTTCAGCACTAAGGAGGAGACATGACGAGTGTCTCCCCCGCCCTCCCTCCCTCTGGGGGGGGAGTCACGGTCGCCAGCTGACCCCCACTGATGGGTGTGTCAGCGCCGGGTCTCCCGACTGCTGTCCGCCCGGGTCCACGTCGGGGTTCGCTAGGTGCAGACGGACGGACGCATCCCCGGGACCGTCCGGACCGTCTACCCACCTCGCGGGATTCATCGCATTCCGATTTTCCTTTTTTTTTTCATGTCGGCGAGGAACCGGGGGATTGAGATTACAGAGATAATGTGTGTGTGTGTGTGTGTGTGTGTGTGTGTGTGTGTGTGTGTGTGTGTGTGTGTGTGTGTGTGTGTGTGTGTGTGTGTGTGTGTGTGTGTGTGTGTGTGTGTGTGTGTGTGCATTTTTGTGTGTGTGTGTGTTTGTTTGGTGTGTGTGTTTGTTAGTGGGAGTGTGTGTGTGTGTGTGTGTGTGTTAGTAGGGGTGTGTATTTATGTGCGTACAAGCAGATGAACAGGGTTGTGTGGAATACAAATGGGTTGAAATGAGTCTGAGAGTCCAGATTAGCGCATACGTGTTGGCACAGATAGCAGAAGATTCTGTCCAAGAACTCTTGATGAGACGTGGTGATTTGGACTATTGGACTATCCAGGGCCAATGCCTTGTGAATATAACTCACTTTTGATATTCATGGGTTAATTAAGAGTTTGGGCATTTTGCAGTGTGACTTTGTAACCACTATCTGCGCTTTAATCGTTACAGATATCTAAGGTTAAACAAAAATATTAAAGACAGGCCATGCTGACTTCGTTTCGTGGAAGGTGTAGTTAGTGGTTTGCTGTATGCCTATGCTTTTGAAACATTTAATCACATCATGTCCACACACACACACACACACACACACACACACACACACACACACACACACACACACACACACACACACACACACACACACGCACACGGGGGGGGGGGGGCTCTGCGTTCGCTTCTGAGAGATCATTATTTCCTTCCTCGTCGTGTCCTGACTTGTTCTCCACGGCGCTCTCTCTCCACCAGCTGTGGCTTTGATTTTAGCTTCATGAAATCTCTGTGAATGTCATCTTTCACCAGCATTATGCCCCGGGAGCCTGCTCCGACAGGCTCCCCCCCCCCCCCCGCCGCCCCGCTCCTTCCCAGCGCTCTCCGTCTCGGCGCTCCGTCTCATCTTCTAAAGTCTTGTTTTCCGCGTGGATCTGTCACTCCTCCAGCCGCGATGCAACGCTCTCTCGCGTCTTCAAGAGTGATATGAGCCGCGGTCTTGGAGGGAATAGGCTCTAATCTCTCTGTCTGCCTGTGAAGTCTTGCGGCGTGGTTCTGATTAGCTCTCCCCCGGGTGCCCCCCCCTGTCACTCGGTGTCCCCTCCTTACCTCGGGGACGGCGATGGCGTCGTGCCGCTCGTCGGCGCTGGACTCTGACGTTGGTTGTTGTGGACCAGAAGCTCTTATTTATTTAACTTGTTACGTGATCCTGTTTGAAAAGCTGGTTCTTTTCAATCTTAATTAAACTACACGTTTCGGTAACACAAAATTCGATAGCGTTACGAACATGTCAGTGTATAAGTCACAACAGTTTGACTCATCAATAGAGCAGTGTCAATAAGGGCTGGTTCTCTGTTATAGTTTTACAGGTTTAGAGTAACGAGCATTTTTTTTTATTGCAAGAACTTCTTGTTTTTGAAGTACAGCGTTGAGAATGTGTCATCATGAGGCATTATTATTATGGATTGGCTTTCATTTGAATAGGCCTGGTTCTCCTCCTCATTATCTTGTCGGCCCAGGAACACTCTCCAGCGAGTGCTATTGATCCAGCGCTAAACTGCCCCCCTCACGAGAAAGCAGCCATCGGGGACGGGTTTGTGTTCGGGAGAAGGAAGAAGTACATCCATGTTGTCTATTGATTCATCACCGTTCTGCCGTCTGACTCCATCACACAGCCTTGGATGACAGTCTGTTTATCGAGATGCTGCTACTGGTCGATCGTTCAGATAAGAGACGGCTAGGCATGTCTCCTGTGAAAAATAGGAAATGAGCCTGTATGGGTGAGGTGTCTTCAGCCAGGAGCCCTCTGAACCACTCACGGCATCAGGGTGTTTGGGAGGTGTTGGAGCAGTGCTGTTAAAGGTGACATGTTATACCACCGGGCGTGAGTGTGATTAGCCGTCACAAGCCGCTATTGAAAATCGGCCTCTTCTGACATCACAAGTGGGCGTGTCCACCGCGATGTGTCCTGGATTGATCAGTCTACCGGCCTATCCAGTGGACTGTAGCAAACGTTACTCATCTATCCGTCGTACATCTAGGTAGGACACACCCACTTGTGACCTCAGAAGTGGCAGATTTTCAAAACGGCTTGTAACGGCCAATCACACCACACCTGGTTGTATAACATGTCCCCTTTAAAACCCCCTCCGTCAGTTCAGACCATATTGCCGGTGTATGCATCTTGGGCCGACACGACTTTAAACAGTTAACTACTCCGGGTCTTACCACCTTGGAGACGTCCCAGCGCCCAAGTCTAAGGTTTGTCTCCTGAGCCGTGGGTCCACGGTTTAGGAGAGACGAAGTCGAATGAGTTCCCTCTGAAACCCCATGGATGTCCTCGCTTCAATAGGCTCTGCTGGGCGATGCGGTGGAGGAGGGTTTGCACAGGTGGAGTGTTGATACGCAAAGCTTTGTGACCCTGTAAGGCAGTGCTGGAAACCAATTAGCCACCGCGCCAACACACACAAGAGCAGGGGGGAAACTTTACAAAGAAGTGGCTTTGAGAGATGAAGTTTCACAGCACATCCAAGTGCTTTGGGTGTTTTTATCACTCTGAGGATGAACACAAGCTGCACATGAAGGCCGTACCTTAGCACTGACAGTCAAGAATCTACAAGGAATAGAGTTTCGGCAAGACTGAACCCATCCATCGATCCTTCAGTTCATATATCCATTGGTTTACTCTTTCATTCTTTCATCAATCTATGGATCCATTCCCTCAATCCATTTATCTATTCATTGATTAATTAATCTATCCATCCTTCACTTCATATATCCACCCTTTCATCAGTTCATCCATCCATCTTCAGATGTTACCAGTATTGAGCACCATGGCAACCAGTTGTATTTATGTTCTTTATATAATATGCACATAACCAGTTGCGTCCATCTCCACCCATCAGGTTGGTCTTCGAGCAGTGGCGGTTCTGCGTCCAGTTTCGCCCCGGGCAAGACTTCCTCCAAGCGGGGGGGGGGGAAGTTCACTGGGACTTCAGGACTTCAGTGGGGGTTTCATTCCGTCTGTGCACGGCGCCTTCTCAACGAGCAGGTGTGCGCCTGCAGCCAGAGGGGGCGCCAATCTACCAATTTCCCACACAATGTTACGTACTTCATTGAAAACGTGTTTTTATTTTTTACTGCTCGTGGCGCCCCCCATGTGATTTGGCGCCCCCCACAAATATGGCGCCCCGGGCGGCTGCCTGGTTCGCCCGTGCCTAAAACCGCCGCTTCCTTCGAGAGCTGGATGAACGTTTTCCCCTCAAAGGAACTCAGATGGATCCTGGGTCCTTTGGTTTTCCTCATTGAGCCAAACAGGGTGCGTTGATCAGGTGCAAAGCGTCGACGACTTCTGATTGCGGAGGACGTCAGGTGCGGCTGATGGACAAGTAGGCTCATAGGAAGTTACGGCCATCGAGCCAGTGAACCATCAAGGCGATGGAAGCCATTAGCGAGGGGGCCAAGGGGGTGCGGATGTCTTATGACAGGCCTATTCAACTAGCGGCCCGTGGGCCAAATGCGGCCCCTCTTAGTTTTTTTCTGGCCCGCAAGAGGTTGCATGCAAAAAATAAATAAAATAAAGGAGAAACATAGTTGCATGCAAATCAGGTTTCTGTGTGTAGCCGGTGATACTAGCCAGTATCAGTACCCCACAATCAGGAACTGGCATCACTTATTCTGACAAAGTTTGGCTCAACTGATATGTGTGAGTCTAGCTTTTCTCATATGAATGCCATCAGAACAAGGGCACGTTGCTCCATGACCTATGAGAAGCTGCATGAGTGTCTCAGGATTAGCCAAACTAGGCAAACAAGGCAGTGCAATCTTTCTCACTGACTCACTGGCTCAAAATGTCTCATATGTACGGTAGTTCTGTTTTGTGATGATTCAAACAACATTGTTGAATTCTAAATACGTGTCCAAAATATGTGAGAACAAAATCTTTTATAATGATACATTTAAAAGTGAAGAAGGAAGGAATGCGTCTGACAAGTTTATTCCATGTAGTAGCACTATATATATTAAGTTAACACTACTTTAAGTACGATTTATTTGTAGCAATTCATTCACGTAGTTTTACTCTGTGTGGCCCATGAACCCCCAGTGGGTTTCCTTTTCGGCCCACTTGTTAAGGAGGTTGAATAGCCCTGTCTTATGAGATGACGTCGCGTTTATTCACAGCAGCGGCGTTTACCCTCTAAACGCCCGTCCCTCCCACATGGGTCTGACACGCCGTAATGGAACAGCACCCATTTACCTCCAGGGATTCTATAAGGAGCGCGCCGGCGGGAGGCCCACTCAGCGTGTGGATGTATGGTCCTGGCCTCGCTGTCCTCCCCCACCCCATCTGTTGCCCTGGCGATACTTACGGAGCACTCTTGAGGACCACGGCAACCGTCCAGCACTCGGCCGACCCTAGCAACCGTCTCCTGAACCGGGCGTGGTCTGTTTCCACCGCAGGGTGGATGTGATGGGGGGTAAGGTGGAGGAGGGCGGGGAGAATGCTGTATTATAAAAAGTATTAACTATTTGCTATAGTTAATACAGGCTATATAATTGAGGTACTTCTCGTGAATTGGTGGCCAGAAAAGCACACTTGAATCAACTGTTATTCTCTTTCTATTCTGTCCCACTTCCCAGCCGCAATGTTCACATAATGTTTGATTTTTCAAGAGACCAACAAATGTCCTCGCAGTCCTGTTTCCTCCGTTGGTATTGAATTTTTATTGTACGATGTTTATTCAGCCTTGTGTTGAGACCGAGTAAAACAATTGCCAAGTCCCTACATCGGATTATACCCACTGAACAATATTACCAAATATCCTCCTTCTGTTGACATGGGAAATAAACAGTGCCTATTCTCACAAAATCATTTCCTTATGTTGACATTGTCCCTGAGAGGACGAGTAGCAGTGAATAAATAATGACTCCAACTAGTAGGGGCAGTGTACCTCATCTCTCAGCTAGGCTAGCTATAGAATACAGAACACTCTTCTAGATCTAGTATACAGAACACTCTTCTAGATATATAACACAGAACACTCTTCTAGGTATAGAATACAGAACACTCTTCTAGGTATAGAATACAGAACACTCTTTTAGATATAGAATACAGAACACTCTTTTAGATATAGAATACAGAACACTCTTCTAGATATAGAATACAGAACACTCTTCTAGATATAGAATACATAACACTTTTCTAGATATATAATAAAGAACAATCTTCTAGATATAGGATACAGAACACTCTTCTAGCTATTGATTACAAAACTAGATGGCTCACTGGTCAAATCAGATCCTCTCTACCCTGATTGGTTTGGGTAATCCATCTTGCCTGTCAATCACATGTCAGGAGGGAAGGAGCAAAGAGGGAGGGGCGTTTGTTGCATAGGCTTTTCTGCCCTCTCGTTACAACTCTCAAATCACACCTACTGCCCCTTTAAGTGTGGTGGCTGAGGGATCGATTCCCAGCCGAGAAGGTTCTAGGTTTGATCCCCAATATCCACCCAAACTTGTTGGGGTGAGCCAGATGAATACATGCTCCTTAATTACAGCGTCTGAATTCACTGCAAGTCTCTTGGAGCCAGCGTCTGTCTTCATCTTAATAATTATAGCATCGTCAAGGCAAGACGTCCGCAGAACCTCAAATTGGCCTTCTTCATTCAAGCGATGACAGCAGCGATCTCAATATTTAATCACTCTGTGATGTATTCCCCCGTCCAAAACAGAATCAATTGGAAAATGATTCTCATCAATATTAGACTAACAGAATGATTATTTTATTGAAAACCACAAGCATTCAAAAGCACAAAAACATCATAAAAACATAATAAAAACAACAAAGCATATTATGATATTCAAGTAACTGCTTTCAGATCCGGTTATGACGAGGAAAAAAGCCTTTCTGCTCACACTCACAGATACAGACACATTCATGGTCTTAGGAACACACACGTGCACGAACACACACAAATACACACACACACACATATATATATAAAAACACACATACACAAACACGCGCACGCACACACACACACATATATATATATATATATATATATATATATATATATATATATATAAATACATACACATACACTAACACACACACACACACAAATACACAGTATATTCTATTCACACACAGACATACATGCACATACAAATGCACACACACACATATACATACACACGCACATATACACACAAAATCCCGAATGTGCATGCACAAACCCACACACTCATTTAGAGGATGGCCAATGTGATTCTGTGGTTTGGTGGTGGGACGCAGC
>NC_044065.1:4360592-4380592 GCF_902167405.1 Gadus morhua | reverse complement strand
GCAGTTCGATTCCCGGCTCCTCCTAGCTGAGTGTCGAGGTATTTCTGAGCAAGGCACCTAACCCTGACTGCTCCGGATGAGCTGGCTGTCGCCTTGCATGGCTGACGCTGCCGTCGGTGTGTGAATGTGTGCATGAATGTGTGCATGAATGGGCGAATGTGAGGCGAAGTGCTTTCGGTGGCCACTGGTTACAGAGCTATATAAATGCAGTCCATTTACCATTTCTTGCATGTTTTCAAGGAGGGAGGGTGAGGCATACTGCTCACGGATGCCCACCATAACGAGGGCATTGAGTTTTGGGCCGGAGACCCCCTTGTGGCTGTACCCCCCTTCCCCATGCTCTTCAGTGCCTGTTTATGTGCAACAAGCAGCAGATAGACGCTCACTTAGATAGACTTCGGTTGCACATAAAAACAGAGTTGTTTTACTGGTGGTGGTTATGCATCCTGGGTGATTCTAAAGACTCATCGTGTCTGTTATTGAAACATCTGTCTGAGAGGGGCAGAAGGCACTCTGCGCGTGTGTAGGGCATTGGTTTGTGTATTTCCTCTGAGATGCAGTCGCTGAGCGCAGATGTTTCAGGAAAGAAATTAATGATGGCTAATTAACGGCTTCTAGATCGGTAAGGAGGAAGTGGTTGAGAAGACAAAGTTCCTCCCAGCTGTGCCCCTAATCAGGCCGCGTACGGCACGTGTCAGGTGATACGTTTGGTTATTAATCCAAGTGGGAACTTCAGGGAGGGTATTAAGGTTTATTAAATATTTTATTATTTCATTTCTTGGGACAAAGATGGCCGCTGTTTGGGTACCCACATTAGATTATACATGGGTTTGTTTCTCAAAGACAACAAGAGGCTAATCCACCGAAGGAGACAGCCGTCAATATCTACGGCCATCGCGATATATACCATACCGGAGATCTTTCGTACAGAATTAAGAACTTAAGTGCACAACGGCTGTGATGAAGTTTAAAGGATTGAGACGGCCAGCTCTGTGCTGGGCATTACACTCTGAAGTTGTGTTTCCATTCTGGTGACTTTCTTTCATCAAACTCCAAGACTTCAACTAGTTGTCCTAGTTTTAAGATTCAAAGAGAGGCATTTAAGGTGTCTGCCTTCATCTTCAAGGACCCTGAAATGATATACATATATTTTAAGATCTATAACCCATGCCTCACACTGCGTTCATCGTTAATGAGCGCTTCAAAACTCCCCAAACGCCTTAAAATTCAGGCAGCATCCCCTGGCCGACGGAAGGCTCATGTTTGGCCTCCAGTCCCTAAATCTGAGGATGAAAGCCGCCACTCGGCATCAGGTGGGGGTTCTGCCAGTGTGCCGACAGCTGGGCACACACACAGTGATCCCGGGAGGGGGGGGCAGACGACGTACACTGTTGTGTTTTTCTCTCTCCACCGTGAATATTAAGCGGGCGTCAGGAGCTCCTCTCTGAGCCGAAGATCTCCGGCACCTGCTACAGGAAACGCCGCCACGAAAGAAAAATACAGAGATTTTAATCATCCTCGTAATCATCGTCATCTTCGTCCAAATGGCCCTGGACGAAGATGACGATGTTGCCTGATGGCAACTTTTTCTCCTGTGAAGTTGCAGAGATGTTAGTGTGTTGTTCTTGCTCGTGCCTCAAACCTGAACGACATGTTTGAGTGTGTGTTTGTTTGGTCGTGCGCGGGGTGTGTTTGAAAGAGGTTGACTGTAGACCTCGACATTGTCTCCATGGACGTAGCTTCCAGGGGGAACTCAGAAGATACCTCCCCTCCTCAATGTCTACAACAACCCCCTGGAAAACATGAAAGAGGCAGAGGGCTTTTATTCTGAAAAGTCGCTATACCACCGCTCAAACACATCAGTGCCTCCAACGTAAACGGGCCTTCCAACTACAGAACTAGGTCTACTTCCTCCCAGAAACCATTTGCATCCAATTCCCCTGACGAGAGGCATGAGAGAGGACTGTTGTCCCTGCCGAGAAAGTTGAGATAAATATTTGAAAGCAGTAGAAGGCCTGAGAGGCTCAAAGCACAACATTCAATTATGTTTAGAAGATTGAGTCATCCAGTGCCTCAATCTTGTGTTCTCTCCTTTTCTCTTGAACAATTTGCCAAGCTTTTTCTGGAAAATGTTGAACAAATTGATTTCATTTCTCACTGCGCTGTGTGTTATAAATTATATTGGACAGTGGTTTTCAACCACTGTGCCTCGGCACACTGCTGTGTGAGAGATGGACAGGTGTGCCGAGAAAAATGATGCGAATTCACTTCATTGGTTAAAAAAAAAAATATTGGTCTACTCCGTGTAGGCCAGTCTGAGCCGAGTGTGCGTGGTCACGCTGTTGGTGGTATGCAACGTAAATACTCCCATATGCCTGTTGGTGGCGGTAGGCAGCGCAATCAATTAACAGATATGCAAACAATAAATTACAGATGAAGTGATTGATGTACAAGCGATTAACGCAACACAAACATGGATAAATATTTGAAAAGAAAATAACCCACTCCTGGTCAAAGTGCCCCCATAGTCAATCCAGTCGATGAGCCCACAACAAGTGGGGTTCAAAAGAAAGAAAAAACGCGAGCTCAAGGCTGTACAGTGACACATATCTGTCATTTGTTTTTATCCTTTACTGGGGATCCTGTTGCACCGTGTCCGTTGTGCGTAGTATGCGGGGAGAAGCTATCATACAGTGCCATGGTTCCTAGCAAGCTTAAGCGACACCTGCAAACCAAACACCCATCCCTCCAAAATAAGCCTTCAGACTATGTTGTTCGTTTGCGTGACAGCACTGGGAAACAGGCAACTTTGATGAGGAAAGCCACAAAGGTGTCCGAGAAAGCCCTCCATGCTAGCTATTCAGTAGCTGAACTTGTGGCTAAATCAAAGAAGCCACACACTGTGGGGGAAACATTAATATTACCAGCCTGCAAAGCCATTGTCAATGCCATTCTAGGCCCAGATTCAGAGGAAGAAGTGGCTAAAGTCCCCCTCTCAGATAACACCATAGCGAGATGAATTGATGATATGTCTGCGGACATAGAGAGTGTGGTTTTGGAGAAGGTACGTTGTAGTGAGAAATATGCTTTGCAACTGGATGAATCCACAGATATCAGTGGCTATGCGCAACTAATGGCCAACGTGCGCTTTGTGGATGGAGAGACTATCCGCGAGAATTTCCTTTTTTGCAAAGCAATGCCTGATAAAACCACAGGAGAGGAATTCTTTCGGGTCACATCAGAGTACCTTGAACAACGAGGACTTCAGTGGCTGAGGTGTGTAAGTGTGTGCACTGACAGAGCTGCAGCCATGGGCGGGCGCATCCAGGGCTTCTGTTGTAGTCAGGCATTACTTTTTACATCGTCAGGCACTTGTTGCCAAAACTTTGCCAACGGAGCTGGCCAGTGTGTTGGATGACGTTGTGAGCATGGCGAACTACATTAAAACTAGACCCCTGAAAAGCCGACTGTTTGCAATTTTGCATGAGGAGATGGGGGCGGAGCATAAGGTCTTAGTGCTCCATACGGAGGTCCGGTGGTTGTCCCGGGGAAAAGTTCTGGCCCAAGTATACGAATTGAGGGAGGAATAAAAAATATTTTTGACTGAAGAGCAGAGGTTCGATGACGCAAAGCTGCTTGAAAGTGATGAATGGTGTGCGCGGCTTGCATCCATGGCAGATACGTTTGAATATCTGAATGAACTCAATGTGCGAATGCAAGGTTGAGATGTAAACCTACTTTCAAGCACAGACAAAGTAAAACGGATTCCGTTAAAGGATCTCCCATTTGGAAAGGGGTGACACTCGAAATGTTCCCCCTCGCCCAAAAATGGCAAGAACAGGTCAACACTTGTACGAAATGTACAAAAACAGGTCTTATGTAGAAAATATCCTTTTATTTTCCCTCAGCCAACACCAACTCATTAGACCCATATAGGTCTGTGGTTGATAAAGACACAAATTTGAATTTGCAGGAGCAAGAAAAACTAATAGAACTGAAAGAAGATCGCACATTAAAACTGCTCCATGCAGACCTACAGCTGGATAGTTTTTGGTTGACTGCTGCCAAAGAATACCCAATCGTGGCAAACAAGGCTATCTCAACATTGCTCCCTTTCTCCACAACATACCTCTGCGAGCTTGGCTTTTCAAGTCTAACTGCAATAAAGACTAAAAACAGAGAACGTCTGCGATCAATTGATGAGGAACTACGCTTGTGCCTCTCATCAATTTCTGCCAGGATACCACGTTTGTGTGCATCTAAACAGGCCCAGATTTCACACTGAGTGAGTTTTAAGTCTTTGAACAATAAATGTAAAGGCTGCTGTATTTATTTATTTATTTTTTTAATACATTTCGCTTTTGATAACATGTTGGTGTGCCGTGGGATTTTTTCCTTGTCTGAAGTGTGCCGTGGCACAAAAAAGGTTGAAAAACACTGATATAGGACACGCACGCACGCACGAACACACACACACACACACACACACACACACACACACACACACACACACACACACACACACACACACACACCCCTTATCACAAGCCCCATATACATCCATGTGTATGTGATACATTGACGGGGGACACAAGCACACACACGTGCACACACGCCAACACACACACACACACACACACACACACACACACACACACACACCCCTCATCACAAGCCGTATATACATGCATGTGTGTGTGATACATTGATAGGGGACACACACGCGAACACACACACACACACACACACACACACACACACACACACACACACACACACACCATCATAAGCCCCATATACATGCTTCAAATTGCGATGAAAGACCGATCAAACAAATCCTGAAGCTTACGACCATTGTGTAGGGAACGTCTTACACATGTTTCATAAGAGGCCCTGTGAGGTCCTTCTGAAGGGCTGCGAGCCACAACACCCCCCCCCCCCCCCCCCCCCGTCACAACAGCTGTGTCTGCTGTGGCTGAGGATGTCTTCAAAGACACATGGATGTATGCAGGGACGTAGCCAGGACATCACTACTGGGGCGGCCAGCTCAGGCCGGTCTTATATTTGGGGTGGCACCTGATTGTCAAAATATTACACTTATGTTAACTAATAGTGCATACATTTCAGCTTTCTTTAGACCATTTCCTGATTTTCTTCCGGGTTTTTTTCATACTCGGGGGGCCAGCGGGGTGACCAACCTCTGACCAGGGGGGGCCCTTGCCGTGGCCCCCCCTGTCCCCCATGTGGCTACGCCCCTGTATGTGTGTATCATATTAGCAGTTTCATTTTCCATAAAATGTAATCAATCAATGTGTGTTCCTCTACCCAAATGGGATTCACTCAAGAACATTCAGATCTATTTTTATTCTCATACATATTTAAGAGCAATTCATCAACAGGAAGATGGAGGTTACATTTCTTCGCATTTCTTCGCATTTCTCTACTTTTATAGATTTCTATCAAATCTAAAGGAAGCCAAAGCGACCCCACAGCCCGGCCCCCCACAGCCCCCCAGCGCTGAGCAGTGAGCCCCCAGACTCCGACGGCGCGTAGCGTAGTTGACCTCGGCCTCGTATCGACCGGCTCTCATCACAACAAGCAGCGGGACGCGAGCCCCGGGGAGCCCGACGCTACGGGGAAACTCATCCAATACGCAGAGGTCAAGGGTCAGGAGCACAGTGTCCTGACCAGGAGGTGGAACAAGCTCACGGGCACGGAGCTCCAGGTGACCTCTCCGTGCCCCGTAGATACTCACATGGACCGTGTGTTTCGGCACTAGAACAACTGTTGCTCTGTTGCTGCCAACACGCACACACGCACGCACGCACGCACGCACGCACGCACGCACGCACACACACACAAACACACACAGGCATATCTCACACAGTCCTCGAGCCACACACACCCTGCACACACGTGCAAAGATGCAAGCAAACACACATTTGAATTTATTATTCAGGTTCTGCAATTTTAAAAAGAAATGTTTGCAGATGCGGTGTTGTTGTCATGCATAGATAAGTTGTCATTCATAGATAAGTAACCAGGAGACTACAGCAGGGAGGAAGTAGAGTTCATTGGGTCTGTTACATAGCAGCATGTCCGGCACTCAACACACGCCTAAACAGAACACTGTATATTGTATATGTGTGTGTGTGTATGTGTGTATGTATGTATGTATGTATGTATGTATGTATGTATGTATGTATGTATGTATGTATGTATGTATGTATGTATGTATGTATGTATGTGTATATACATGTATATATACATATGTATGTGTGTATATATATGTATATATGCATAAATATGTGTATATGGATGTATTTATATATATGGATGTACGTATATATATATATGTATATACATATACACATATAAACATTCAAATATATATATGTAAATACTGTGTATATTTAAACGTGAACGTACCCAAAGCCAAAGTTGCTGAGGGCATAGACCTGTGCCTTAAAACACACACACACACACACACACACACACACACACACACACACACACACACACACACACACACACACACACACACACACACACACACACACACACACACACACACACACACACACACACAGGTTGTACGATATATTACTGTGAGTAAAATGGGTGGAGGTCGTGAGTGGCTGTGTAAGCTGCATATCGGTCGGTAACAGACTGCACAGAGTTGACACAAAGTGCATCCGGTCTATGAGAGAGTGAGGGTGAGGGGGGATAATGCATGGTAGGAAAGTGGCCACAAACTGGTTTGATATCACGAGTGATGCATCCGTTCGCTCTGCTCTGATTGCGTCCTTGAATAGACCACACATCTGCCGTCTCCCCTTTATATCTGATGGTGTGGAGGAGGAGAGAAATTGGATGAAATTGCATGAAAATGTATGGAACCGTGGCAGAAAAACAAGCCTTCCATCAAAAACCAATCAGTCCGACAGCAGTGTTGTGATATTCGGCTCCTCACAGACATCTTAGCAGCTGTCATCCTCCACACAACACACATCACAATGAGGGCCGTTTCTCCAAATCCCCTCTTAAAGAGTTGTTTTTCTGCGTGTCTCATGGCTCCGCTACCAGAAGTATTTCACCTGGCAGTGGGGGCGGGTGGTTTTGGATACCATTATGTTTCAGGCAGGGAGACTTGATCATGTCTCAAGGCCTCAGTTTGCGTTGTTTTTACTTCTCTTTCCCATCTTGTTCCGAACGGTGGTTCATGTGGAATAAGGAACGACTCTTTGGTAAAGAGCAGCTCCTACGCTATGACATATGCAATGCCTGCGTCACATGTGGAAGGAGGAGTATTTAGACAGCGTGAAGACATACACGTGGTGGCCCCCTCTGACTGCTTGTACAATTATTTTCTTATATTTGCTCCGCCTTTCTCCTCTCATTCAGGATCACGTAATCTCCCTCAACACTCCCCCCCTCCTCTCCACTCCACCCTCTCCTCTCCTCTCTTCTCCTCTCGTCCTCCTCTCCTCTCCTTTCCTCTCCTCTCCAATCCTCTCCTCCCCCTCCCCTCCTCTCCTCTCCTCTCCTCTCCTCTCCTCTCCTCTCCCCTCCTTTCCTCTCCTTACCCCTCCTCCCCTCCTCTCCTCACCTCTCCTCTCCCCTCCTTTCCTCTCCTCACCCCTCCTCCCCTCCTCTCCTCACCTCTCCTCACCCCTCCTCCCCTCCTCTCCTCTCATCTCCTCTCTCCCGCCTCCACTCTACCAATGTTAATGGCTTGCCTTGTCTTCTATATAAATGCGTAGCAATGAGATCATGACTCAATATGTTGTTCAGCACACTATGTTGGCTGAACAATGCGGCTGCAGCTGCTCACCCTCGGTCTAATTCATCCTCTCATTCATTATAAATGTGACCATTTAATTGGGATCATGTCAGGACTGGATTCCTTGGTTCTTAACTTGTGTGTGTGTACGTGTGTATGAGTGTCTGTGTTAGAGAGTTAGAGTGTGTGTAGGGTCGACGGGGATAAGCCGACCAAACCCTAATTAGTCCAGAAAATTCCTTCAGAGAACCAATTGGATCCGATTATTTTATTTATGATATGTATACGTACTGAGCCGGTTCTGTCTGAGATATCACCAAGAGATCAGTGACCCAGGATCAAGAGGGGGGTATTCTACCGACCCGACAAACCCGATAATTAAAATGGTTCAATTAAAAAGTGAGGATCTACTGCGTTAAAGTGAAAGGATGTTTGTACTATGTTTATTCACTATACTGCAACGCTGAAATACCCTAACACACACACACACACACCATACACCACACCAAACCACACCTAAACCACACACACACACACACACACACACACACACACACACACGCACACACACACACACACACACACACACACACACACACACACACACACACACACACACACACACACACCCTATCACAAGCCCCATATACATCCATGTGTGTGTGATGCATTGACAGGGGACACACGCACACACACGCGCACACACACATGCGCACACACACGCCAACACACACACACACACACACACACACACACACACACACACACACACACACACACACACACACACACACACACACACACACACACACACACACAACACAACACCGTACACACCCTCCCCAGTTCCATAGAGTTTGACAGCCTGTGTCGAGCTGCTGTGTGCTGGGAGCCTCATTGGGGATACTTAGCATACTATAAGGAACCACTTGCTGCCCCAGCTCATTACGAATTGATTCAAGTGGAGAGGGAACCAATCAATTAATCATGAGTTCGGTCTGTGTTCTCTGCATTTCTAGTTTGTGTCGGGCAAGGCTCCCCACGCGGGCCCCTCGTCGCTTAAGGGCCGGGAGGGCCTTTAGGTTTTTAAATGTCACGTTGAAAGTTAGTTTTCTGCTGGTCGGCAAGTAGTCAGAACTTTTGGTCGACAGCCGTCACGACCGCAGCGCGACGAGATGCGGGATTTGTCGTTTGGAGGGAGTCGAACCGACTCCCCCCAAACCAGAACCATGTTTAGATGTAGGGCTGTTCTGTCGGAGAACAAGGGTGTGGGTCCGTGTCTGTATGGTTGTGTGTTTGTGTGTGTGTGTGTGCTTGTGTGTTTGTGCATGCGTGCAAGCATGTGTTTGTGTGTGTGTTCGAGTGTGTGTGTGTGTTTGCGAGTGTGTGTGTTTATGTACAAGTGTGTTTGTTCGTGTGCGAGTGTGTGTTTGTGTGTTTTTGGTTAGGAACGTGTTTGTGTCTGTGAGTGTGTGAGCGTGTTTGTGTCCGTGTGTGTGTGAGTGTGTTTGTGTCCGTGTGTGTGTGAGCGTGTTTATGTCTGTGGGTGTTTATGTGTGTAAGAACGTTTGTGTGTGTGTTTGTGCGTGTGAGCGCGTTTGTCTGTGTGTGTGTCTGTGTGTCTGAGAGCGTGTTTGTGTCCATGTGTGTAATTAACTGTTTGTGTGTGTGTGTGTGTGTGTGTGTGTGTGTGTGTGTGTGTGTGTGTGTGTGTGTGCGTGTGCGCATGTTTGTGTGTGTAGCGGTCCCACTTCAGTGGCGGTCCCACCTCTGCCGGCGTCTCCCACTGGGCCGTCTTAATCACGGCTAAACAAGGTACGCCTCCACGCAGCCGGGGGGCGCTAGGCAACACAAAGCCAGCCCACCTCGGCCGGCCGGCTCCATTTGTATTCCCCTCCACGGGGGGGGGGGGGTGTCTGCCCTCCCCCAGACATCAGGCTCTCGCAGAGCCCAGCCCCGGCTGTAATGAGATTTGAGGGACTTCAAAGGACGCTCTTCTTTGATAAGACGGAAAATAGATTAAAGAAAGAAATAAGTTCGAAATGCAAATGCCCCACTGTGATGTACAAGTTATGTACCTCTGGAGCCAGAAGAAGGAAGATTACCGAAACACAGATGGAGTGTGCACGGAGGGTGTTGCTGAACTCTGAGCAGCAGGGAGATGTGCTGAACTCGGAGCGTACCATTATCGGAAACGGCGGCGGGGGGCGGAGATGGTATCCGGGCCCCTGAGAGCACTGAGCCCTCAAACTGTCCCCTGCCGGATGAAACCATTATTGGCTGCACAATGCAGGCCCTGCAGCACAAGGTCTTCATGGAGGGGGCTCACCTGGTGGGGTCACGACCTCTGAGTGGAGGTAGGGGCCGTGAGGAAGGCAGTGGTGACCGAGTGCGTCTCACAGACCTCGCTACTCTGAAACATCCCAGCATGATCGGTATGTACAGTATGTCCTCCATTCTTTATTATAGCTCTATATTTGTAAAACAACCACACGCGACAACCACATGTATACGCGGAATGGGTTAACCTAGCGATTGTTAGTTCTATGGTTCTATGAAAATCCTTACTGTACCCACGGCGATATATTGTTGTTTCTCTTCTGAGAAATGTACTGATTGCTAGTCGCTTTGGATAAAAGCGTCTGCTAAACGCCCTAAATGTAAATGTAAATAAATAAGCATATCGGTGAAGATCAACTGGAATGGTAGAGATATTTTTGCCCTTGCACTGAGTGGTCCGGTCTCTGTGTCAGTTTTAGGCCCAATCCCATTTCTACCCCTTACCCCTTCAAAACAAGGGGGAGGGGTAGGGGGAAGGGGTAAGGGGTAGAAATGGGATTGGGCCTTGGAGGTTAGAACACGCGACTCACTGGGTTCATCACTGGATCTCCTCCGCCAGCCAAGGTGGGAAGAAGCAGTTGAATGCAAATCACTAAAGGTAGCTGTGCATTTAGAAGTACTCGATTATCCATGCATGGCATATTGTGGTTTATTATGCTGCATCTGGCCTTGTGACACACACAAAAGATAAATATAGAATAGAGTATATCTGAATAAAGAAAGGTGTTGGTTTGACGTCTTTGTCGGACCTCATTTGGAAAGAAGCTTCTCAAATCTATTTTGTATTTGTCAGTTCCTTATCCTGTCGTCAGCTGTCAATCTTCCTTCCCGCGGGCAAACTGGTTTCTAACGTCCCCAAGGGGCCGGAACTGGGAAAACCCCAGTGGGACTGGTAGAACATCACCTCGCTTGATGGGACGACACAATCTAGATGCCGAATCAAGTGCAACTCAGACAATCAAGTGGCACTTCAAACCCTTCTCTGAACACTCCTGCTCAAAATGCACGGATGCGTTTTCGTCTCCCCCTCTTTGATGAGATATCTTTGATGAAGATACGCAATTCAAATATGTTTGATGGAATGGATGCCATACAGAGTGTGTCACTGCACAGCGAACGCACTGCCACACATAGCTGAACGCAAACCATTAGCTCTCCCTCAACATATCAATGTCCCTGACTGTGGGTCAGACGTATATATTTTGGGATAAAAGCAATTCTGCCAGAAAGTTACAAAAATATGATGGAATGCTTTTGTATTTAAGTGTAGATCTTAAAACTGCACGACGAAACTACTGAGCAAATGAACGCAGGCAGGTTTATCGACGTTTGATATGAATCACATTGTTTCAAGGTTTCCTTCTCCTTGCTGTAGTAGAGGTTTGGAGACTATAGATTTATTATTCAGGGGCGGGGAACTTTAGCTAATCCAATAGCGTCGGAAGCCATTAAAATAATGTATGTGCATTATAACAATGCGCCGTTCTCTCCTCTTCTGAGCTTCAGATTCTGTGTTTATTTGCCTTTGTAGTTATCTGATGGCTTGCACTTTCAGATCAATCGGACCCATTGGACTCACGCACAATCAGCCGTGCGGAGAACTCCAACAAAGTAGAGCCCTGGTTGAGAGGACAGACTGTACACTTCTTACCGACTGGTTGTCAACCTTATCTTACTTGAAATGCCACGCGAGATCATAATAATCCGATGTGTGCATATTACTCTCCCTCCCTTCGATGCTATGAGGTCACAGCGGTTCATGTCTGCAGACTCACTCATCTATGAGATGAATAAACACACATACCGAGCGTGAGCACGCATACCACATACATATTACATATATATATTATGCATACAATACATTTCCTGGCCGCGGTCTCGGTGTCCGCGGTGCCCAGGACGGGAGTCACGGGACTGCCCGGGCCAGGGTCAAGGTGATTGAAGGTCCGATCCAACCATTTCCTCCTCAACACTTCTTTCTTGGCCCAGAGATCTCTCTGTGTCTCTCTCTCTCTATCTCTCTCTCTCTCTCTGTGTCTCTCTCTCTCTCTCTCTCTCTCTCTCTGTGTCTCTCTCTAAAAATCGACCCCCCGAAATATCTAACCCCCTGAACATCTAACCCCTAAACATCTAAGCCCTCTAATCATATATCCCCCTAAACATTTAACCCCCTTAACATCTGACCCTCTAACCCCCTAAACATCAAACCCCCTAAACATATAACCCCCTAAACCAGTGGCGGAGTGAGAGGACGGCCAGGGGTGGCCGGGCCACCCCATTGGCCACCCTAGACTGAACCTCGGCCACCCCATTGGCCACCCTATACTGAACTGCGGCCACCCCATTGGCCACCCTTGTCGTATTTGCATTTTTATTTATTTTATTTCTTATAATTTTGCATTTTTGCAAAATAAGTCTGGCTCTTGTGTCCACATTTGGTGAACAGATGTCGCATTGAATCGCAAACACCTAAACATATAACCCTCTAAACATCTAACCCCCTTAACATCTAACCCTCTAGAGTCTAGACATCTAAACATCTAACCCCCTAAACATCTATCCCCCTAAACATCTATCCCCCTACACATCTAACCCTCTAAACATCTATCCCCCTAAACATCTAACCCCCTAAACATCTAACCCCATGCGTGAGGTGCTCATCAACATGTGACCTTAGAAGGACGGACCTCACGGTCCTTGTGACCGAATAAATAGAGCGGACAGGCGGCCGACGTCGAGCCCGCTGCCCGGGTATCCGTCAGAGCGCCATCCGTTATTCTGAGGACTAGTGGGTGCTCTACAGCGGCGCTCCTGTAGAGAGCGGTAGACGGTCTGGAACTGATCTGGGGCCAGCGAGCAGAGCTCTACTGTACATGAGGAGGGTGGAGCGAGCCAGCGTCTCTTCTCATTGCTCCCCCTGTCGTGGCATCCCGTCCACAAGCCGCCTGATCCTACACACCAAGGAGGACAACATCTGAGCACCGACACGGTGGACGCGCGAGGAAAAGGGACCGGAAGCCCAAGTGCTTCGTCCGCGTTAATCTGAAGAGCTCACGCCTCGGGAAGGACTAGACCGCGAGCCCGTCTGCAGCGCAGCGTGGAGCCTCGCACCCGACCGCTCTCCGTTTCCCTCCCGAACCCGACCCGGACCCACCCAGACCCCGCCGGAACGCACCGAACCCCGGCGTGCCGCCCAAAGACCCCGGCTGTGAGTACCACGAGCTCTGCGCTACCGGCTCTGTTTTTCCCGCTAGCTTGAAACGACTGTGTGTGTCTGTGTGTGTGTATGCGCGCGCGCGTGCGTGCGAGTGTGTGTTCGCCCGCGCGTGTGTGTGTGCGCGTGTGTGTTTGTGTGTGTGCAGGATAGCTGCATGATCTTGACAGATCAGCAGATGGTTTGTTACCATACAGTTGTCTTAATGCTTCTCTAGTTCCCAGCTCACCGTGTGTTGTCTGTCCTGCATCGCCCTCATGGTGTTGTCCTCATGTCGCCCTCATGTTCCCCATGCATGGACGCAGGAGCTGCTATAGGAATACTTGTTATGCTTGACCATTATGGGCTGGCGACACACACACAGACACACACACATACACGCACACACACATACACGCACACACACACACACACACACACACACACACACACACACACACACGCACACGCAGACGCACACAACCACACTTCCACGCACACATACTGACCAAATATAAATCGATTAACTGCACTACAACAGAAGCTGGGTGCCATGCCGGTGTCTTCGTTTTTTTTCCGCCACATGAGATAATATTTCAGCATAACGTGTGAAGCATCTGTAACAAGAGATAATTTTCCTGGTGAGTTCTGCGTTTATTTCTCATATTTGAACAGCCCCTAACCTTATGAGGCTATACTGTTCAATTAAATGGGCATTGGCCCATGCAGCCGTTTGTTTTAAAATGTTATATCACAATTGTATTAACCAGAGCAGGCAGCATGGTCATAACCATATCCTTCATAACCATATCCTTCATTGTTAGATGATTAACTGTATCGTTTAGCCTGTCCTCAACTCTGAACAGAAAACAATGTGTACACAAGTTTCATTTCTCATTATTATCTTCATTTACATCGTTTACTTCCATATGTTCCCACCAACGGTGAAACATTAGCGAAGTGCATGGAATAGTACCACAGCTCATCTGTGCGTGGAGGGAAGTCTCTTTCTTTTGAATAATGTTGTTACGAGGTGCCTTGTTATTGGCCCACATTTCCAAACCATCGTCATAAAACACAAAACCGGCTCTTAGCTGTAACCGACGGCCCGAACATCTGGGCCCAACACCTGCCCCCCCCAAACACCCGCCCCCCCCCCCCCCCCCCCCCCCCCCCCCCCAAAACACCTCCTAATGGCTTTTCAATCGTGCTTTAACACAGAGACCCAGAAACCCACTCCACTGGGTCGGGTCTGAGACCGGCTGTAGACCCCTCCGAGGGGAGCTGGTCTTAGCGTCCAGCCACACCTCGTCCTCTCTGGTCTTACTGGTCCCAGCTCTGAGGGGCGTGGGCTGGGGTAGGACGGATGGCCGGACGGACGGACGGACGGGCGGGCGGGCGGACGGGGGGGACAGCAGCAGCTAGATCCCACGCTCTGTGCAATATCTTTATTATGTGCCATGGTTCAGTCAAAACTGTCAACGTCGTCCGCGGCACGGCCCGCTCCCATTGGCTGGCAGGGCTCCAACTCTGCCACCTTTTGCATTAATCATTACCCGGTCTCTTTTATGGAGTGTGTGGTGTGTGAGTGCGGGCGTCGGAGCGGGCTGGTAACCGAGGAGAGGGGGGGGGGGGGGGGGATATCGGTGTTATTGCAGCTGTTTCCCGGCCCCCAAAACCCTCTGGTCTCCGCACACCGCTCGGCGCCGTACGGGGGTCTGATGATCGGACCGGGGGATGCCCCCTGGTTCGCCAATCGGTTCCCCGTTTGACAACGGGCGGCGGGGCGATGGCGCGAAACAGATGAATAAGTGACTGACGGGCCAACAAAGGGCGGGCGCCGGGGGGCGGGGCCGTGGGGGCGGGGCCGGGGGGGCGGGGCCGGGGGGGCGGGGCCGGGGACGCACCGGGCCGCCGTGGGGACGTGCGTTGAGCCGTTGATGCGGGCAGATGCTGGCAGACGGAGGCCGCAACGACGTGGTGCTCCGACGGGGAGGACGGGGTGGGTGGGGGGGGGGGGGGGAGCGGTCGGGGCCCCTCCAGTGGCCCCATGTGACCTGGTCTACTTTCCCTCCTCGTGTTTTCTTTATACCGCTGCTCTCTCACTCCCCGCTCTCCTCGCTCGTCCCTCTTTGGCTTTTTTCTCTCCCTCCTGCGTTCCCCACGTCTCCCTTTCTCCTCTCGCTTCTCTCATGTTTCCCCTTCCTTCCCCCCTCCCCCCCTCCTTCCCTCTCTCTCTCCGTCGCTGTCTCTCTCCCTCTCCCTGTCTCACCCCTCTCTCCCTCCCTGTCAGCTGGGGCCCCTTGAAGGGGGAGGTGAGCTGACCTTCTGTAGCTTGGCTCAGCTGCGTTCTCCCCGACGGGCCTCTCGCTTTGTCACCCTACTGTCTGCTCCTTTCTCCCTCCTTCTCTCCTTCCTCCATCTCTCCCTCCTCCACCTCCTCCTCCTCCTCCTCTTCCTCCATCTCTCTCTCCCTCCTCCTCCTCCTCCTCTCCCTCCATCTCTCTCTCCCTCCTCCTCCTCCTCCTCTCCCTTCTCCTCCTCCTCCTCTTCCTCCTCCTCCACTTCCTCCTCTTCCTCTGGAGAGAGAATTCAGAGGAGGAGACAGAGAACGTGATGAATAGAAAGAGAGAGCGGGAGAGAGAACGAGATAAATACAGAGAGAGAGAACGGGATCAAGAGGGAGAGAGCAGGGGAGTGAGGGGGAGAGCAGGGGAGAGAGAGAGAGAGAGAGGGAGGGAGGGAGGGTGCAGTTATATAACCTCAGCAGTGCCGCGGGTGCCCTGGTCTGAATCCACTGTATTATGATGTCAGAGCTGTCTAGAGGGGGAGAGAGGGGGAGAGAGGGGGAGAGCGGGGGAGAGCGAAGGAGAGCGAAAGCGTGCAGGGTAGTCGAACACACTCTGTGCTATTTCTGACTCCAGACTCCAGTCCTGGAGTGGCCTGATGATGCAGGACGCTCTCCCGCCTCCCCCCTACCCCACCTCCCCCTCACCCCTACCCCACCTCCCCCTCACCCCTACCCCACCTCCCCCTCCCCCCTGAGGAATCGTCCCTCCGTCTTTTTTTCTTTGTACTTTAGATTTTCCTCATGCTGTTCACGCTTGCCTCGCTCAGACTATACAATGTCTCTCTTTCTCTCTCTCTCTCTCTCTTTCTCTCTCTCTTTCTCTCTCTCTCTCTCTCTCTCTCTCTCTCTCTCTCTCTCTCTCTCTCTCTCTCTCTCTCTCTCTCTCTCTCTCTCTCTCTCTCTCTCTCTCTCTCTCTCTGACCTTAATAGGATGGCTTTCTGTCGCTCGCCCGCGGGCTCCCTGTCGTATAGCCTGACGTGCCGACTCTGATTAATTAGATTATATCACGCGTATGCCATATGCTGCCAGGTCGCGGCTGTATGCCGGGGCCATGCGTCGCTTGGCTAGCGAGGTGGTCTCCGTCCCCTCTGGTGACCGTAGAGTCAGACACTTGGACTCACACACACACTTCATCACTGGGACTCACACACACAGTTCATCACTGGGACTCACACACACACTTCATCACCGGGATACTGGGACTCACACACACACTTCATTCAGTTGATTTTGAACTATATCCGACTTGTTTTGATTGAATCGCTTTTCTTTATTATTTTCACGTGATTTGCATTCTTTTTTTGCATTCAACAAAAAAGTAAAGAAATTAAATTGGATGAAGTTTCTGCAGACATGTCACCTGTTTTATCAGGCCTACTTGTAATTATCCAAAAACCTTAATGGCGATTGATAATGGACAATAAATCACAAAAATAATCTAGCACAATCAACAGTAAAATCAGCAATTTAATTTAGATTACTATCTGACTAGTGAGATATGAGTAGCGGGCAGAAACGAGGGTTCACTTGACGTGACTTGATGCTGTGATAACTTTCCAAGTGATGCACGTGTTTGTTTATTACGTTTAATTGAATCTCAGGAGGAAATCAATAATATAATAAATATAATAATAATTAACGCCACAATGCTTTTATAAATCTCTGTCAGCTATAATTAAACCGAGATATGAGCAAGGATAAATTATCAAAGATAATTATGAAGCTTCCATTAAGAAGTCGTCAGAACTGGAAAGAAATGAGAGAAAGGAAATTTGCGCTCAAATTAAGTTATTAGTCATTAGCAGTGCCTTCACTTGCGTGCAAATGACTTGCAGTAACATTCAGCGGGTATTATGCTGCTAAGTGGCCTTCGTCTATGTATTTTTTACAGGCTGAGGAACTAATTGCATTTCAGAATGAAGGCCTGTTGGTTCTGTTGTCTGAGAGCGAGCTCAGCAGAGATCTCACCTTTTTAAGGTTCCTTTCAGATCGCTGTCACGTCTCGTAGTAAAGGCGTCTCGTCTCATCACAGAACATGGCACAGCTATTTACCTTCCTCTAATGCTGTACATCGTGCCTCAATTGACCATCGTTTATTGCATTTTAGGTTTCCCTTTGAGATTGATCATTCAGAGAGAAAGAGAGAGAATCATGGAGTGGACATGAAGGTACTCTCACCTTACCGACACACAACGTGTAATTATATGGTAATTAGGCTTTGTTGTGGGAAAGTCAAACAGGTACAGTATGAATGTGATGAGGAGCTTCCCCCCGGGGGGAGAAAACCGCTGTTGCAGCTAGCTCCATGTTTACATTGTTAGGAACCTGATGGTACCGGTTCTCCAGGTTTCACATGTACAGCCCCTGGTTCATACTTTATCATTTTATAATCATCAACTGCCAGGAGACAAATGGATGCAGATTCCAAAACAATACCTGTGGAAGCATATATGTAGCAAAATTCAAATGGCATTGCAATTTGCAATTCAATGAGTCATTACATTATGCAATTGACAATTCATTATGCAATTTAATAATGTAATTTGTAAATACGTCATTCAAAGTGTGTTTTAATATGCAAAGTGACAATGAAATCCTCAATAAAATTTGCAAAAGTTATAAGTGATAATAGAAGCTCCGTGTGTTGCGAAATTCAAATTACATTTTGATCCGCAAAACACTGCAAAAGATTTTGCAAAGCGTTTTGCAAAAGGTTATGCAAAACGCTTCAGCCAATCGCGTCTGGGCGGGAGCTTCCTTGTCAGACCAGCTGATCATCCACGACCTAGTACTTGGCACTTTGTTTTCTATGCCTAGCATTGTGCCAGGTTTGACTGGGTTGACGTATATAGTAATACCGTGAAAATGGCGGGAAAGACGGTCGCGGAGCTGCTGCAGGAGGCCGCTGCAGCTCTAGGGGAGCAGCGGGATGCAGGGTACGAAAGAGCGACCAACATGCCTGTACCGGATCACACCGGATAAGGGTTCGCAAACCGGTGTTTCAGTTCAACTGGTGACCGTGTTAACTGGTGACCATCAGCCGAATGCGTCGCTTGTTGTCGTGGCTACGGGAGCTGTTGGAATAGGTCCATGGTTGGAAGCCGGGAAAAGACTCGTAGCTGGCCTTGCAATGTCTCTTTGATTTGTTTTCAATAAAATGTCAGGAGCATACCAATCTCATTCGTATTTGGAGTCTACTTGGAGGACATTTTAAGCCAAAATAAATGGTAAATGTGTTTTTTTGGGGGGAAATATTTCAAGCTGAGATTCCATTCCATTGTGCCGTTGAGCCACAGAAACGTCAGTACTAAAAAGCACAACTAGACTTCCTAAGAGGAAGTCTAGTTGTGGGAGGCAGCCAGGAGGCAGCCAGATCAACTTGTGACCCGACTGTCTATGTTATTACAGACCATGGTATTTGTCTCGTTTCCAAAAAGAAGAGGCCATTGCACCTGTTATTCAAAACCTAATGTTGTGTTTCCCTCCACCGCCTACAACCCAGCCAATAGTTATGCTATTCGCTCCTTCGCTATCATTTCGGTCGCCTGATGTGGTGTAGTCTCTTGCTCTGGAACGTCTCTAAGCAAAGCAGCGCGCTCGAGAATCAATGTGACGCAAGGCAGTATCACTCGAGACACAACATTTATTCAGATCAACATAGCCTACCTATAGATTGTCAAAGGGAGATAACGCCCTTGACCCTGACTAGTTATTTCAGTAAAGTAGCCTATACGAGCAGAAGAGTGGCACACGCTGTTTGCGCGCCCTTCTCCGGTGAGATTCGATGCAGGCATGTTGGTCGCTGTTTCGGACCCTGCTCATCTAGAGCTGCCGAGGCCTCCCGCAGCAGCTTCGCCACCGTCTTTTCCACCATTTTCCCGTTATTTCTATATGCGTCAAACCTGGCACATTGGTAAGCATAGAAAAGAAAGTGCCAAGTGCTAGGTCGTGGATGATCAGCTGGTCTGACAAGGAAGTGACGTAGTTCCCGCCCAGACGTGATTGGCTGATACGTTTTGCAAAACGTTTTTCAAAATCTTTTGCAAAGCGTTCTGCAAAATTTTTTGCAGTGTTTTGCGGATTGAAATGTAATTTGAATTTCGCAACACACAGAGCTTGGCGAATTGCATTGCGATCACGGGGACGCTAAAGCTTTTCAATTTGAATAAAGGAAATCAAAAAAATTGACAATGTTATTCTATCTTTATTGTTATAACTTTTGCAAATTGTATTGAGGATTTCATTGTCACTTTGCATTTTAAAATACACTTTGAATAGCTTATTTACAAATTACATTATTAAATTGCATAATGAATTGGCAATTACATAATGT
>NC_044065.1:4305592-4353092 GCF_902167405.1 Gadus morhua | reverse complement strand
TTGGCACGGACCGACTGATCAATCTCCACATTGGCTGCTCTGAACTGTGTGTGTGTGTGTGTGTGTGTGTGTGTGTGTGTGTGTGTGTGTGTGTGTGTGTGTGTGTGTGTGTGTGTGTGTGTGTGTGTGTGTGTGTGTGTGTGTGTGTGAGACACAGCTGCCTCTTGGATAAAACAATGTGCAAATTCATTAGTTTCCATTTAAAGCCATAGGTAAATGATATCTCCTTGGTTCTGCCGAGTGAATGAAAGGAATATGAATTCATGAGATGCATGCAACGCAATGCGAACCATCATCGGGGAATACATGAAAATTATTGAATCAAGGCCGTGTTCGGAAAGAAATTCAGCCTTTAAAATGTTGCTTTTCCTCGTATAATATTTCAGATGGAAAGTGGGTTTCAATAAAACTCAATGGCCCGTACAAGGCTGATGGTGGACTTTCCAACTGGAGCGTACAAGATGCCATACCGAAGTCCTCGCTGATAATCTCTGTTGCAAAACTTCGTTTGCATACCTTCTCAGCTTGTTAAATTCCCCCCAATATGACCCCCCCCACACACACACACACACACACACACACACACACACACACACACACACACACACACACACACACACACACACACACACACACACACACACACACACACACACACACACACACTCATGCAAACAGATGGGTTTGAATCAGCCGGTGGTTTGGCTGATTCCCACTTAGCCTGACATCTTCAGTCGTGTCTTTTGTATCTGATTGACAGCCCTGAGCACCAATACGGTCTAAGTGTTAAGCTATTTTAGAAGCACACAAAAACTGAACACAGCCGTGTCTCCCGCTCTGCCTACTGCTGCATATTGGAAGCAGAGTCCCTGGTGTGAAACATCCAATCCCTTTAGCACAGGGAACCCATGGTCCAAGGAGGGCAGGATGATATCGGGGTCTTGGAGTTGGACTCCCTTTTGAAGAGGGTCTGTGTTCGATCCCCAATGTCTCCACGGTCCACCTGCAGGTCCCAGTCCGAGTGCCTCGCCCCCACCCTCCCCGTATCCATCTACACACTCTCTGCGCAGGTCACCTCAGATGAAGGCTTCTGCTGCATCTTCTTCTGGACGTCGATGCGGTCGGTTTTTCTAAAAGGACGCCATGAGTCAAAGAGTTAATTCTTTCAGCTGAGAGATCCAACGTGGCGGATTCCATCGCCCTGCTGCAGTGCTGCAATCTGTACACAGAACGTGCAGCAGATCCGTCCTGAGAGAGGGCTCCACCACTCAGCTCATTGGAGGCTAATTACACTTATCCGGCGGCTAAGCATGCAGGGCTTTGGCTTTTAAAACACCAGGTGGACCTTTTAAAAGCAGCCCAGAACCAGGGCAGTCCTGCTGCCTCCGCGCGGCTAAATGGTAAATGGCCTGCATTTATATTCTGCTTTTATCCAAAGCGCTTTACAATATGGCCTAACAATCACCCGTTCATGTACACATCCACCCACCGACGGCGGAGTCAGCCACCCAAGGCGACAGCCAGCTGGACGGCGGCAGTTAGGGGTTAGGATGCCTCGACACTCAGCTAGGAGCAGCCGGGGATCGAACTAGCGACCCTCCGGTCACCAACCAACCCGCTCTACCTCCCGAGCTACTGCCACCCCGGTGACTCCTCCTCCTCACTGGTGACTCCTCCTCCTCACTGGTTTCCCTCACTGGTTTCCCTCCTTACTGGTGCGCTCTCTGGGCCTCAGCATGAAATGGCTCAGACGCCGCTCAAACCTGCGGAAAAAAAGGCAGAATGTCTCCGGAGGGTTCTCCGTCGCTCACTTCTAGGAGCGACAGCGCCAGTGAACCGGGAGGCGGGGTGAATAAAACATGAGGGCAGGTCTACTGTACGAGCAGACGAGCCGATGACGCAGGTCTGTTGTCATGACGAGGGGACAGTTGTGAGTGGAGTCTGAGGGACTTTAAAGAAGTGCTCTCTCTTATGTAAGGGCGTGCGTGTCTTGTCGGCGAGGAGGCATTTGGCTCCGGAGGTAGAGCGGGTTGGCTGGTAAGCGGAAGGTTGCTAGTTCAAAGAGTGTCGAGGTGCCCCTGAGCAAGACACTTGCTAACCCTGACTTCTCCAGACAAGCTGGCTTGTCACCTTGTGTGGTTAACACCGCAATCGTTGCTGGGATGTGTGTATGAACGGGTGAACGTGAGGCGATATTGTAAAGTGCTTTGGGTGGCCATTGGTTTGAACAGAGCAGTATAACTGCAGTCCGTTTAACATTTAACATCTAGCCAGCAAAAAGGAGGGGATCTTCCCTAGCGCCCAGGAAGAGGATGTATGTGCTGCTGCAGATGGCGCGCGCGCGTTTGTCTGTAGACGGCCAGTCGCCCCGGTAGAACCCGTTCCCATGGATTGCGCAACGCCTCAACAGGTGTGCGGCCTCAGCCAGCCCCCCAGAGCCTAGTCGGTGGGGCAGGGGGCCAGGTGAAGCGGCCCCCACGCAGCTTTGACTGCGGCTTTGTCTCCCCGAGTAGCATTAGCGGTAGCTTTAGCGTTAGCATCAGCATTAGCAGCGTGGGGAGGCTGGGGGTTGCCTCCAGGCAGTGGTTTTTAGTGCAGCAGGATCCGATTGCCCTCTGTAACTCAGTATGCTGCTTCGTGCCTTTCCTCTTTAATCATCTTTTACAAACAACCTTGTTCTTTCCCGTCTCGATACTGATCTCCTGCGCCGCCGGTCGTACAGATATCAGCTATACACGTATGGATATCTTTATCTATATCGCGTCGTCCTAAAGAAGCGTGCGCGTATAGTTGTACACAAGGACCGGGCCCGGCCGCCGACACACAGATACCTTGGCTCAGGCGCCCCCCGGTGAGCGATGGGTGAATCGAAGCGGGCAGCGCGGGGGGCGACCGCCTCGTCCCTGAGTACAACTTAGTGGTATCGTCTTCTTCCCGCTTGCATCCCCACCTGCTCCCCCAGCTCCTCCTCCCACTGCTCCTCTCTCTCCCTCCTCTCCCTCGTTCTCCCCCCTCTCCCTCTCCCCCTCCCTTTCCCTTCCTATCGTCTGCAGCCAGGCGTGCAGAGGTGGGTTTGTGCTGCCAGCTCAGAGCAGCTGGGCCCTCTTATCTGGCCCCCCTCCGCTGGTGTGCATGTGCATACCTCTGTCTGTCTGTCTGTCTGTCTGTCTGTCTGTCTGTCTGTCTGTCTGTCTGTCTGTCTGTCTTTGTCACTCTGTCTCTAACCCTCCCTCAATGCTGACCACTAGCTTAGTGGGTGGATTAGAAGGGGAGGAGGGAGAGAGGGGTAGAGGGGAGGAGAGGACGAGGAGGAGAGCGAGGAGGGGAGGAGAGCGGGGAAAGGAGAACGAGTGTATAAGCGGGTCGGCAGATCTTGGGAGGGGTCAGGGGGTTCACTGTGCTGCGCAGGGCACGGCGTTATAGGGGGCAGCGTTCAGACCGCAGCTTATTTTTGGAATTCGTCTTCATCACATGACCCCCCCCCCTCTGAATCAGCGGACCAATCACGCACTCGTAGCCTCCAGTCCCGCCGTGCTCGCTGGGGTCTGCTCTCCCTCCCGGCGCTGGGCTGTGGTCCGACCTGGGGGGTTTGGCCGGAGCGTGGCCCCCCAGGACATGTGATAATGGACGGGGGCTTGCGTTCCGGCCGTGACAGGGACTCGACTTTGGGCTGGTTCTGGGTGATGCGGCCGTTGGAAGTTCTTCCCGGTCCCTACGTTAGAGAGTGCGTGGTCGGTCCGGCCGCTACAGCAACGCACCGAGCTGTTGTTTCACCTGGCAGGGAACAGGGGAAGGAGAATACATCTGTTCAGTCTATAGCTCTACCTCAGAGCTAACCCCTCCTCCTCCCCCCTCCTGCTCCTCCTCCTCCTCCCCCCCTCCTGCTCCTGCTTCTCCTTCCTGATCTTACCCTCCTACCCCCCTCCCACCTGTTCAATCTATCTGTTCAGTCTACAGTACATCTCTACCTCAGAGCTAACCCCTCCTTCTCCCTCCCCCTCCTCCCCCCTCCTCATTCTATAGCTCTACCACAGTGCTGGGACTCAACACGTGAGCAACACTCGGCCCAGATCCCTCTCTCTGAGCGACTAAAGGAATTCAATAAGAGCAAAGGCAGACTTCCATTCTGCTACATGACGTGATGGCATGTTTGTATCAGTGACGCCTCAGAACAAGTCTCTCATTATCAGTGCTCCTTTGATTCTGTCAACACTTATTCTCCTTGTCCTTCCTGCTACTGATCTTGTGTCATGCTTACTGTCCAGTGCTGGCACTGGTGGCTTTGGAGTTTGATCTGAGGTCAGCCAATCAGTGGGCTGCGTTGACCAGGGACCACGGGCCCGTGATAGGGAAGGCGCTGAAATGGCAGACAGGGCATCACCGTGACGTTAAAGCTGTTCCAGGGGGACGTCTGTCTGTGATGGGCGGGATCAATTAGATAACGGTTAGAGAACTCTCTTTATTCTCCGACCACAGACGTTCGGTCGAAGATTCAAGTGGTGATGAATTGGCTTTCGGGTGCATTGAATTCCTTTGTTGACTTTAAATCCTCAGGTCAATGCCCCATTGGACCCCTACCTTCAGGTGTTTTGGGTCGATGTGTACTCGCCGCTACGGCTCAATAAATTGGATGAGAGTGTGGTGTTAAGGTATTGACCTCAAAGAACAGGTTGTAACAGTGTGGTGAATGAATAGGGTGAAATTATGTCGCGAGCTCCACAAACATTCATAACATGGAGAAAAAACATCAGAAATACGGTGTGCTGTGTGCTGTTCCCCTGTAAATGTAATGTATGATTGAATTGCATAATGAAGTGCATAATGCCAGGATATATGAACGATTGAGTTTGGGTCCCCTTAGAATGAGCTTTTATGTTATTATTATTATTATTATTATTATAATTAATAATATATCTCCATAGGGGACGGGTCCTCTTCCACGAAGCCGCCATCTTGCCCCGCCATGTTTCTACGGTAGCCCAGAACGAAACGCAACCACAAAAATGGGGTGGTGAGTAGTTCTGTAGGAGTGTGTGTGTGTGTGTGTGTTTGTGTGTGTGTGTGTGCGTGGGGGGGGGCTATAGGAGTGCCCTGTTCTGGAGCAGCCGTCAGCGATTCTTCTCCCAGGGAGATGCATCCACCTGCCTGTGTGTGTGTTTCTCTGTGTGTGTGTGTGTGTCTCTGTGTGTGTGTGTGTGTGTGTGCGTGTGTGTGTGTTGCTGAGTGTTTGAATTGATCCCTCGTCTCCACAGTCATCATGTTTTCGTCTCGGCGGTCATGGCGAGCTACAGAGTGTTTATTTTCTGGCGTAGGTAACGATAACATATTAGCGATTAGCCCAGAACACAAATCCAACAGCAATGCTGAATGTGGCTTTCATGGCCATGGATCAGAAGGGGGGGGGGGGGGGGGGGGGGGGGGGGGGGGGGGGGGGGGGGGGGGGGGGAGAGAGGAGAGAGGAGAGAGGAGAGAGAGAGAGAGAGAGAGAGAGAGAGAGAGAGAGAGAGAGAGAGAGAGAGAGAGAGAGAGAGAGAGAGAGAGAGAGAGAGAGAGAGAGAGAGAGGAGAGAGAGAGAGAGAAGAGAGGAGAGAGGAGAGAGGAGAGAGGAGAGAGGAGAGAGGAGAGAGGAGAGAAGAGAGAGAGAGAGAACACACACACACGCACACGCGCACATGCACACACACACGGAATGCGCGTGGCCCCTCCCTGTCCATCTGGTACACGTTGGTGTGAGCTCCAGTTCTCTCTCTCCTGTTCCCTCTTGCTTCGTTTCTCTCTCTTTCTCGTTCTCTCTCTCTCCTGTTCTCTCTCTCTCTCCTGTTCTCTCTCTCTCTCCTGTTCTCTCTCTCTCCTGTTCTCTCTCTCTCCTGTTCTCTCTCCCAGCTCGCTTTGTTTCTCTCTCGCTCCCATTCTCCCTATCTCCCGTTCTCTCTCTCTCTCCCGTTCTCTCTCACTTCGGTTCTCGCTCTCTCCCGTTCTCTCTCTCTTCGGTTCTCTCTCCCTCCCGTTCTCTTTCTCTCTCCGGTTCTCTCTCTCTCCCTCCCCCTCTCTCTCAGTACACATTGACACACTCACACGTGCCCGTTCAGGACCAACCCGGTTTGAGGCTGTCCGACCCAACATTTCCACCCCGGCAGAAGGGATCTCAGTAGATTGGGGTTGCGTCAGGTCGAGGTGCCCGCGCCGCTGCCAGGGACTCGAGGAATCCTGAAGCAGTGAGCGTCCGGGCGTGTGCCAGCCGCCGGAGGACGATGGCCACCTGCCCGGCTCACGCCGGCCGCGTTCCAATCACACTGTTTTCATTTGAGGAAATATTTATCTACATTACCGGTACCTCTATTCCTTCCCTCCCCCTGTTGACAATATAGTACAGGGGCTCCTGCCAGGAGTGTTCTCCTCTGTTCTCCTCAGTTCTCCTCTGGTTGTCCTTCCTCTGTTCTCCTCTGTTCTCCTCTGTTCTCTGAGGAACCGGTCGGAGGAGCGTTCCACGCGGCGGTGCTGCGGCCGGGCTCAGGTAGCGACCGCCGTTTGTCCGCGCGTCGTTTCCTTTCACGAGCGCGGTGCCTCGGTTCCTCCCCGTGGCAGGCGAGCACTCGGCTCTTTGGGAGGTTTACGACACAGCGCTGGCTGTCAGGGGCTCGTCGGCAGACAGGGGGTCTGGAACCTGAGAGCAGAGCAGGGCAGACGCTCGACGCGTCAGTAACGCTGCGGTTCGGGTGTTTGTGATCAGAGGAGGTCTTAATCTAGGTCACGAGGTGCCAGCGAAACGTGGCCTACGGCTCCACGTCGAAGCAACGCAACGACCACGCAGACGCTTCGACGCACCCTTGAACCTGTTTTGGTTCTGCGTCGGGTCTTCAGTGAGCGGACCGATCGGAGCCCTCGCTACCGCGTCGCCCCGACGCAAGGTTTACATCAAACCCCCTTGCGTCGCGTCGACGTGGAACCATAACGAAGCCTTCGGGCTGCACCAGTGGCTCCTCATCCTGTAGTGGAGTTGTGGCCCGTGATTGGTGGAGGGAGGTGTGCCAGCGTACGGTTTCAGGCAGGAAGGAGCTGGTGGGGGGGGGGGGTTGTGTCATGCAGGAAAGCGTGCGGTTTTCTACGAAACTCAGCTTCAGTGAAGTGGTTTGGAGTGGAGTTGAGCCACGCGGCGCTCCTCTCACGCTGTCTCTCGCTGAGGTCGCCCTCCTTCGTCTTTATTAGAAACACGTTGGATGTGTGCTCCGCTGGCGACCCGTGAGAGGTGGGCGGGCTGGTGACGGGGTCGTGTAATTGGTCAACGGGAGGGGAACAGAGAGAGGAGGTGGTTTTATTTGTATCGGCCCGCCTCTCTTTACTCTCCCTGCGCTTGCGGTTGCGTTTAGGAATGCCTTTGCAATGCTGTATAAATGCTACAGGTCCATAGGAGGCATTTCTATTCTGCATGTAGCACGGCATTTATCACAACCTGTAGCACAGCTTGTAGCAAAGCATTTGACGTACTAAATGTGGCTCAGGATTCAGTCAACATCCATATAATCCATAATCCATGTAATCATTCTTTTGATGTTTACATTATTCTCATGAGAAGAGGTGTTTTTTTATGTTCAAACACAGAAACATGGGATGTAAATATTGCATATTAATTCATTGAGTTACCAAACTACTTTGGAGAAAAGCCAATGTGCTTTACACACATTACACACTTGATGTGACCATCATGGACGTTTTTGTTGACGTGTGTAGCGGAAGCTGTAGGCCAACATCCCTCTGAACGTTGTGTGGGCACTACAATAGGTGAGCTAGTCCCTATCCTCAGGGGAAGTGCCTCACCTCTGTTTACGATGGGATCAAAGTGAAAGGACAAGGTAGTTCTACCTCCTCCGAAGGCTTGAGAGGAAACGCTCAAACCCGCTATCTCGCCTGGGACGGAGTAGAACGCCCGCTCCCAAACGAGCTGTTCTTTAGGAACGCCCGCTCCGATATGAGCTGTTCTTTAGGAACACCCGCTCAGAGACGAGGTGTTCTTCAGGAACGCCCATCCCATACAAGTGTTTTTTTTAGGAACTCCCGCTCCCATAGGAGCTGTTCTTTAGGAATGCCTGCTCCGAAAAGAGCGGTTCTTTAGGATCGCCCGCTCTCAAACGAGCTGTTCTTTAAGATCCCCCACTCCCATACGAGCTGTTCTTTAGGAACGCCACTCCTATACGAGCTGTTCTTTAGGAACGCCTGCTCCTGTATGAGCGGTTCTTTAGGAACGCCCGCTCCCATACGAGCGGTTCTTTAGGAACGCCCGCTCCCATACGAGCAGTTCTTCAGGAAAGACGTCTACTGTACGGGTGGTTCTTCAGGAACGATGTGCAGCAGCGCTGAGGTTCCCACTCAGAACCGGTTCCAATGAGGGAGTGGTATATATACGAGCAGGAATGTTAAACAACCTCATAAAATGGCCTCTTTAGCTGTAAAAGACCCCCTCGCTCACAGAGGGCTCGGGCGATCAAGGTCGCCCATTGAGTGGTTTCTTGGCAAAATGGCCGCTTTGGCGGGACATTTATGGGGTCGTATGTTCAGGGACAGAGACAGGCCCGTAACAGCTGTGTGTGTGTGTGTCTGTGTTTGTGTGTGTGTGTGTGTGTGTCTGTGTGGATGCATAGGATTCCATGGGATTTAGTTTATCGACCTCAGACGTACACACGCACACACACACACACACACACACACACGCACACACACACACACACACACACACACACACACACACACACACACACACACACACACACACACACACACACACACACACACACACACACACACACACACAGCAAAGCCTCTGTAACCCCTCAACGGAAAATAAGATGAATACACATAAAATATGATTTGTTTTTGTTCCATCTTCTGCTCTGTGTCGTGTTTATGATCAGCAGACCTCTGATGATGCAACCAAGGAGTAAGCCTACCTGATGGGGCCTGCCGGTGGATAGGGGGGAGGCGTGTGTGTGTGTGTTAGGGGGGGGCAGCAGGTGGGAGTCAGCTGAACACTCTGATCACTACACAGAGTTATCACAGAGGAGCCGCTGCCAAGTGGACCGGCCCCTCGTGGAGCTGGTTCGGTCCCCCTCGTGGAGCTGGTTGAGTCCCCCTCATGGAGCTAAGCCAGTCCCCCTCGTGGAGCTGGTTAAGTCCCCCTCATGGAGCTGGTTAAGTCCCCCTCGTGGAGCTGGTTCGGTCCCCCACGTGGAGCTGGTTAAGTCCCCCTCGCGGAGCTGGTTCAGGCCCCCTCGTGGAGCTGGTTCGGTCCCCCTCGTTGAGCTGGTACGGTCCCCCTCGTGGAGCTGGTACGGTCCCCCTCGTGGAGCTGGTTCAGGTCCCCTCGTGGAGCTGGTTCGGTGGTCCCCCTCGTGGAGCTGGTTCAGGCCCCCTCGTGGAGCTGGTTCGGTCCCCCTCGTGGAGCTGGTTCAGGCCCCCTCGTGGAGCGGGGGGTTCTGTTGAATCCCCTGACCCTGGTTCTCCGAATTCAAATGGATTGATTTGAATCCAACCCTAAATTTGAATTCGATTTGAATTTATTCTCGGACCATTGGTCACAAGTCCTTCGTCAATCAAAAATTGCAAACATTTGCTTCACATAGCTCAAGTTATGTAAATGTTTGGTGGCTCATAAAATGATGACCTAAGTCCGGCCTGATGCTTTGTCTTGGCTGCTCGTCTGTCACGGCATCCAAACTTTACGACTCTGGCAACGACTTTCAGAGATTTATCGACAATTAAAACCATCATATTCCAGTGCATTAGCTTATTAGCGGACTTTTGCATTCACAGTTTTTTGTTTTTTTTCACTATTGGAGAACGAACAGGGGCATTTTACAAAGCAATACAGAAGATAAATTGCGTGTCTTGAAGCCAATTATGTTATTTCCCAAATGCACATGCTTGTAGTTCTAATAGGTTTGAGAAACCGTGTTCAGAATCAACACACACCTTTTCTGTGTTGTTGTCTTATTAACATCACAATAACAAGACAATGGCACACATGAATGAGTGGGAATGACACACTTATTCATTCAATTAATTCCTTCAATTTATTCCAGGGAGGGAATACATTTATCTAATACATTCCCAAACATTTATGTCAGCTAAATCAAAAGGCTGCAGTTAGGATTGTTTTTGCATTGCTAATAATTGTGTAATAGTGAGAAATTAAAGAGACGGACAGGTCTCTCTCTCTCTCTCTGTCTGTCTCTGTCTTTGTGTCCCTCTCTGTCTCTGTCTGTATCATTCTCCCTCTCTCGCCGTCTCAGTGTCTCTCTCTGTCTCTGTCTCTGTCTCTCTCCTCCCCCACAGTGGTGACTGTTGAGGCAGTGAACAGGTGCTGAACCGCCTCTATCCTGGAGAACCTGTTCCAAACGCTCTTAATCGGAAACGGTTAATAACGTGGCGACCGTTATTGCGGAATGTCCGGGTCCTAATCAGGAGAGAAGCGGAGAAGAAAGGAGGTCTGTGCTTCCACGCATGTTCCTGCGTGCCGCTCGCTCCACGCGCTAGGTGTGAGCATGCCGTCGCACGGCGCGGTCTCCAGAAGCTCTGAGGGTACGGTCTGTTCAGTTGGATTAGGGGGAAGAGGTGTGGTGAGGTGGTGTTGGTTTCAAAGCTTCCTTCTTCCCAAAGAAAAGAGCCATTGTTGGCTCAGGCCTTCGCCCTGATCCGATAGGGGGGGGGGGGGATCAGGAGTCAGCTTATTTATTGTGTCCAAACGGCAGTAAACATGGGAGGGAGAGAGATAGAGGGAGAGAGGGGGGAGAGAGATAGAGGGAGACAGGGGGGAGAGGGAGAGAGAGAGAGGGGTAGAAAGGGAACGACAGGGAGGAAGGGGGAGGGGAGGAGAGGGGGAGAGAGAGAGGGAGAGAGAGAGAGAATGAGAGAGTGCAGAACTGTAATCAGGACCAGACAGGTCTTTCTGGTCCAAGTGAAGGCAGTGATGATGGGAATTGAAGGGGGGGGGGGGGGGGTTAAAGGAAGAGTTTTAAGGACAACTGAGGCGTGCTTGTGCTTCATTAAGCTGCTTACAGAGAGGGCATCCCGGCCCTTTGTCGACGGGGCCCAGCTATTCCAAACATCTTGGCCCCGCTCCAGTCCCCCCCCCCCCCCCCCCCGAGTAATGATCCAGCCTCAAGAAACACACGCACCCAAACACATTCACATATCTGCGTAAACACCGAGCCAAGCTCGACGCACGGTACAGTAATTGTCCAGAGTCAAGAAGCGCACATAGACGCATGCACACGTTCACATACCTGCATGAACTTTGACACATGAATACACGGCAGCACAGACACATACAGTATGTAGGTGTAAGGTTATGCACACTCGAGCACAATCTCCTCCAGGCGTCCACACAACCACTTCTCTAAGGACAGGGGAGTGGGCAGAGGAATGCACGGGCCTGTACCTTTGGAATTTGGACGCCTTCCTGCTCTGCCGATTATTATTGGGTCCTTTCATCAAGAAATGCCGTCGGCAGTATGATTGGAGCAACGCAAACGACTGCCGCTGTTTTGGGGGTGTTAGGAGAGTGCTTGTTAGGGCAGGGTCTCACGTTTTCTCTTCAAACTCCGACTGTAAAGTCTGTGGTGGAAGACGGAAAACGGTTACATGTCAACCGTAGGTGTTGCGGGTCTGAGATCCGGTCTGCGTGAACCCAGGGGGTCATGCCTTCGTCATGTCAAAAAGAAAGCTTTCCGTCTAGCTGGGCTACGGTGTGTCTACGTCGAATTTGGATCTTACAGCAGATAAGGCTTAGTTATGGATGGACGTCGATGCAACGCAAGGGGGTTTACGGACCCGTTAGTCCCAAAAATCATAACCCTGCGTCGAGGTGACACAGCAGCCAGGGCTGTGATTAGTTCGCTAACTAAAACGCAGAACCAATACAGGTTCACAACCTAACCTTCTGGATCTTACAGTATTAAGACTCTTAAATCTTCTCAAGTATCGCCAGCAGAAAAATAATCCACGATGCATTGTGTTGTTGCAGTTCTATAAGGCTTATTTCCATATCGCTTCTGTTTGCAAAATATATAATTTACATTCACATTTAGCCACTTAGCCAACACTGTTATTCAAAGTACTTCCAGGTGAGCCACAGAGTGCAAATCAGCTGTCTTCCCCACGCTACGGTCAGCAGCGCAAGTAGAACGCTGGTTTTGAACAACTTGTACTTTAGGGCGAGATTCACATGATTTCCCTTCAGAATGTGACCGTGTCATTAAAACGTGACGATTGATGATTGTGTTCCAAAGATCGACATAAGCCCAGAAGAAGTCACAAGGCCGTTTACGGCTGATGACAGAACCAGTAGCCCTGAGCCCTGTTGAAACACAGTCTGGAGGAGTGGATGCTGAGGTTAAACATCAACGCACCGCTAGATCCTTATCAGTTTGTCGATAAAGCCACCATGGCCCTGATGAAGCAATACTAACATAACAGACTTTAAAGTGCAACACCTTCCAACCCCAAGGGCTAGGCCAGCCGTGTGAAGTCTAACAACCTGCAATCACACATCAATTAAATACGATTAGATTTATTTGTATAGTCCTTAGCCTGTTAAGGTCCGGCAGTATTTTGTTTTTTTTCGCCTAAACACATACCCAAATGGAAAAGCTTATAACACAGTAACCCTAAGTCCTAGATGGATGTATGATACTTCATTTGAAAGCTGACAAGCTCTAGTTTCTGTAGATATGTTTATTTGGCATGTGTCATACACACAACCTAAATGACATCAGTTCAGACATGGCTCTAAAGCAATTTTTTTGTCTTCGAAAATAATGGGTCATATTTGAACTACAATAACTAGGATGTGCTTTATGTAAGGCATATGGCAATATGCCAAATACCTTCTACATCATGCCAACTACACCTGGAAAAAAATTTGGAGTTCTAGGCCTAAAGCTTTGGGAGTTAATGGAGTTTTTATGGTGTGTGGTCACTGGCGGCCCAAACCTCTCCAAAATGTCTCCAAAATGGCCAAATTGTGCCAAATGCATTTACTCACTTCTGTGACACTGGAAACATTACTGAAGCATTTTGGTGACTATAAAACCTTTCTCCATGATTCAAAACATAATTTTTTCACACATTCATTTGATATGGCCATATTGAGATATTGTCATGTGATGAGACACTACCGGATCTCTCACGACCACCTTCAGTAGGAGTGGGGGCCGGGGGTCTGCCTGTCTGGCTTTGCGGCTCCCAATCCGCATCACTGTCCTCAGACATTGACCTACAAACACAATGCAATGCACAAATGTCACCAAATATAATGAAGAAATATATAAATGCAATTCAATGGGGTGTTATTTACATAGAAAACAAATAAACATTTCATTTATATCATTTCTGTCATTTTTTCATTTATATATATAATGTATACTATATAACTATACTGCATTGTTCACTGTAAGCATAAAAACCCACACACAAAAATACACATAGATGGCGTCACTCACCGATCTAAGACTTCGTCCAATTGTTGCTTGAACATCTCCTCTATCTCAGAATCATATTGGCTGTCTTCGCTGTCCTCGGATGAAGCCAAAATCAAAGCGAGGGCTTCTTCATGTGTGTAATATTTCGTTTTCTTCGTTGATTTCGCCATTGTAAACGGCGAAATCAATGTGATCAATGTGTGCGGCGTGCGTCCTGGTCCGCTGGAGGCTCTGTCATGCGCAAAGCGAGTTGTCTGCCGTGATGACGCAGCTGTATATCTCGGCTCATACGTATCACACCTGGACACGCCTGGTAGCGTTGGAAAGGTAAACTCATTGGCTAGAAGCCCAAGTGACTGATATATCAATAGCCAATACGCTGTCCCTATACTAAAGCCGCGTAACAAAGTAAACAAAGCCCATTGGCCCTTCGAACTGGGAGCGCTCCATCTACTTCACGGGCTGTACCGGGGTGAAAACTGAACAGAAAAAGACGGGGACACTTTCATTTTGTAGCCAGCAAAGTGATGAAAACAAGCATACCCAACAACTCCATACTGGAGGTAGAGAAAATATCCATGCGGCTTTGAAAAGCTGGATGTTAGTTGACGAACAAAGTTTGGAGATGGTAAACAAATGGACTTTACACGACAATATTCACAAGCTGGAATAATTTTATGAAAAACCATGTGGATGCTTTTGATCAGTGGATTCTCACGGACATTTGGAATATAAATAATTGAGGAATGGACACATATTACGGTTCTCGGATTGCTTCAAAGGTAGGGAGTCTCTCTGTTTTATTGGCATTTCCGGTTTACCATGCTGGTTAATATCAATATTTATGGTTTTGTGCTCATGATTTATGAAAAAAAAAAACCGGATGAATAAATTGTGGAGATTCTACCCTTTCTAACGATGTATAGAATGTCTGTAATGATGAAAGTTGAAGCGGGTTATGTCGCTGCGTAGTGGGAACATGTGGTCAACAAACACAAATCGCCCACCGGTGGGCGAATGGGTCTTAAGAGGTTAATAGCAGTTCTGGTCTAAAAGGGCTTATTAATATGCGGCACGAACTGATGAGATATGTGTGTGGCACGACTATTGTTGGCAGGACTATTGGCACCCCAATGGCACGACTATTGTTATGAACAGCATTACCAATGCATAATTAATCAATAGATTGGTAGTCAAGGATTGGCCCTACTGTTGTTAAGGCCTTAACCATACAGTGCTGGGGGAAACACTGAATGATTGTTGAAACAGTCGTCCAACGCAGTGGCAGACAGGATGGGTTGGGGACTATACGGTTAGACAGACAGACACCATCTTCAGACGCCATCTTCCTCCTGTCTATCTGTCTGTCTGGGAGAAAGTAGGTCCGTGAATGTGTGTGTTTGTCTATTACTTATTAAGCATATTTTGTACCTTTCAGTCCAAAAGCCACATTTTGTGTGTGTGTGCCACCCCTGCCTTTGTGTGTGTGAGTGTGTGTGGTTGTGTTCTGACACACGTGTTATGTAAGTGTCTTGGAATAACAGAGGGAGGTTCGTTTTTTTATGTCCTCAGGAAACTTCACCGGTTAAACCTATGGCCCGAGGGTCAACCGCTTTAGGTTGAACTGAGTGAACTCAGGCTTGGGTTCAGAGCAAGGGTTAGCTTAGCTGATCAGCATTGGCGTTGCTGATTCGCTCAATAACGTTCGCTTAGCTGATTAGCATTAGCTTAGTGTCGCTCTTGTTATTGTTAGAAGCCAAGCTTTCCTCTCTTTCTTCGTCTCTGTTTACAGTGTGTGCAACAACGCAATAGTGTGCGTGTGTGTGTTTGTGTGTGTCCTCACACGTGTCCACGTTGACAGTCAGAGTTGTGGGTCGAATCTAAACTTCTAACCAGAGGCCTTGACACACGCATTAACATTAGTACAATTTTAATAGTATTTTCACACCGTCAATATGGTAAGTATACTTATGATAATGGCGTTAAACACCTCTTTAGGCCTCAGTCTTATTCAAACAATAACCTAAAGGCTAATTCCCAGCGGTGCGTGAGTCCTGACCGTGGCCTCTCAGGGGATCCACCAGCGTTTATCTTATCACCTGGGGCCGAGGGGCCAATGTGCGCCGTGGAACGGGGGTAAACACAGGGTGTCCTGGGGCAGCTGCCGCCGCCGCCGCCGCCGCCGCCGCCGCCACATTTAGGACGTCCTGTGCTGAACAGCTCGGCTGCAGCACACCGGCTATAAATAGGAGGCGGTGTTCAAAGGAAGAGGTCTCAGCATGGAGCGAACAGGGTGAGCCGGCCTCTGTTGAAACACTTAGGGGGCGGGGGCGCTGATAGACGGGAGTTTGGGGCGTGGTATGTGGGCTGATACCAAAGCACATGTGCTGTACATTCGGCTACTATTACAGGCAGGGGAAGGCTTCCATGCGCCTGGCGTGCAGAGAGCTATGTTTAAGTGTACATTCTGGGCTCGTTGCTGCAGGCTCCTGCCACGTGGACATCTGATCTGGCGCAGGAGACGTAGTCTCCTTCCAATATATCGTTAGCCTCCTGGCCGGATTCCCTCAGCCACATTTCGACCAAAAACGCTGCTGATTCATTATGGCCTCATTGGCTGTATCCTAAGCCAATCAGAGTGCTTTTTCCCTTCCTTATTCAAAATTTTTTTTGCTTCTTTTCTACACTTTACTTAGGCAGTTTTGACACTAAATTAAAAATGAACCTTCAAATTTGGGTTAGGGGGTGGGTAGCATGCACGCTAAACGCCAATTAGTGGGATGTGGAGATTGAAGTCTGGGATTAACGACCCCACAGACAGATTTTAAAAAGCATATTTTGCACCCTAATTAGTGCAATTACGAAACTTTTTAGGTTTTAGCAATAATATTTAACTGCAAATAAATCAAATTGTCTCTCCTTGGACAGCTTGTAAGCGTTTTTATTTTTCTCAGTGCCATGACTGATATAACATGCATGAATTTATTACACATTTTCTCACGCTTCGTCTCAGTCTTAGTCAAAGCATTCATATTAATGACCTCCTTCGAGGAAAGAAGACGCCAGAACTCTACAGTATAGGAACGAAGAACAAGTTGAATCTTGTCTGCTTGTGGTGTGTTCCTCCACCCAGCGACCCAGACGGAGGGAACGTGACCCCTACACACACAGTAGGGCTGAGGGGGAGGCTGCACGACTCGAGAGATACAAACCCAGAACACAGCATGTTTCTGTTCCACTTCTTGTTTGAAAGAAGCCTTTTTCACTTGGGGGAGAGAGTTACGTCTTGTCAGGCCTCTGTCTCCGTTCTTCCGTCTCTCTCTCGCCCTCTCTCCCTCTGTCTCTGTGTCCGTTCTCTCTCTCTCTCTCTCTCTCTCTCTCTCTCTCTCTCTCTCTCTCTCTCTCTCTCTCTCTCTCTCTCTCTCTCTCTCTCTAATTAGAGAGAGATGGCGACCACATTGAGCCCTCAGGGTCTAACAACTCCTGAGACTGCAGGGATTAAAATCCCTGCTCGCTATTTCCCACCCACTCCAAAGCGAAGCTCTTGTTTATCTTCATGTGCAGAGTTGTGTGGAAAGGTTGGAAGAGGAGGTTGGAACTCCTTCCAGGACCTCGAACACAGCTTGACCCCTGGTTCTGTCCTCCCCCTCCCCCCCCCTCCCCCTCCTCCCTCACCTCCTGCCTCCTCCTGGAGTCTCCCTGTCAAACCGGAAGCACTCAGTTAGACCTCCGCTCACACAAAAACACAAACACACACCCTTTAAGACATCTACTGCAAACACACAAACACACATACTCCTTTAGACCTCCACTACAAACACACAAACACACACTCATTTAGACATCTACTTCAATCACACAAACACACAAAAGAAAACACACAAACAGAAGTACAAACACACAAACACACAAACACACATCCATCCCAGTAGGTCCCAACCCTGACCCGTAATGTTCTTTACTCTTTAGAAATTGGCATTCGTAAAATTCCGGCAGTTTGAGAGTAGCTATTGGGCCACAGCACACGCACAACCACACACACACGCACACACAGACACAGACACACACACACACACACACACACACACATGCACACCCTGGGTTCTTCTCTATGTTCTCCAGAACCTTCTTTCTCTCCAACCCCGGAGCCTCCAGAGCCGTTCTCCTCACTCTGTTCCCTCCAGGAATCTTGGCTCGCGTTCAAGAATCCTAAATCAACCCCAGCCCCCCCCCCCCCCCCCAACAGGCCCCTCAGCCCCCCCCCCGCCCCCCCCAGGCCCCTCAGCCCCCCATGGGCCCCTCGCTCCGCGTCTGTCACCCCACATGTTGACCCCAAGGAGTGTGTCTGTTTGTGTGTGCGTGTGCATGCATACCAATTACATGCGCTGAATAACCGTTTTGCTGCCCATCAATTTTTCAGGTCTGTCAGATTATACCCCTCAGTCAGTCACTCACTCTCTCTCTCTCTCTCTCTCACTCACTCACTCACTCACTCACTCACTCACTCACTCACTCACTCACTCACTCACTCACTCACTCACTCACTCACTCACCCATCCACAGTGTTAGTTTGCCTGTGCTTGACCTCTGCTCTCTGCGTCCCCTGAGTCCAGGCTGGTGTTACAGACATGGTTTGTAACCCCCCCCCCCCCCTTATACCTCTCTGAAACCTCCCTCCTCCCTGACCTCATCCATCTCGGAGAGCTTCTCAAACCTTCTCCGCCGTTGCTCCGCCTCGCTCTGTTTCTCCTTAGTCTTGTCAAACGATAATGTAAGAGGAAAGAGCGGTGGGGGGGGAGTGGAGCGAGGAGGATAACGGACAAGCCTCCGTGGAAAACCACTGTCCAAAGATTGTCCACTAATTCCAGTTGGGATCCACGTGTGTTTTGAGAGAATTCCCGGTGATTCAGTGAAGGGAGCTCTTCCTTTCAGTTCTTTGTGTAAACAGGTGCCAAGCGTTCTGCCCGATTGTCTTCGTATGAGTATATATTTATTCAACACATTTTGGTCATTTCAGTCCAAAAGCCACATCTTGTATGTGTTCCACCCTGCCTTTGTGTGTGTGCGTGCAGGTTTGTTGCGTGCGTTGTGACACATGTGCTACGCAAGTTTCTTGTGATGGCAGTGAGAGAATCATGTGTTCTGTCCTCAGGAAACTTCTCAGGTTAAACCTAATGCCCGTGAGTCAACAGCTTTAGGTTTAACTTTATTAACTCAGGCTGGAGTTCAGAGCACTGGTAAGGGTAGCTGATTACCATTAGTGTAGCATTCATCTTGTTATTGTTTCACTTCAAGCATTTTTCTTCCCTTTCTTTCTTCGCTAAGCTTTCGACATCATGAGTTTGACCTAGTGTGTGTTAAGTTAACCCTTTCGCTGCCCATCCAATTCTAGAGGAAAACTTCGGGATAGATCAACCTGGACCTATTTTCCGATCAGTTTGGGTCTGAGGGACACCTAAGGACAAAGGTTTCTGATTGGTCCAGTGTTCAGCAGGTTGGCCTTGTGCATTGGACTCCTTTGGGCCTCTTCATGTCTAGACCTTGTCCCTCTCTACGTCTCTGGATCAGTTGTGCCTCATTTGCATTTACAATCTGGGAGACGGAGGGGAATGAGGACGCAAGGAGTTTTAATCTTTTAGAAATGCACGTTAAGGACTACTTAACTTCTACTGACGATTTGCATATACAAACTTGAGTGACCTTAGTGGACACGAGGATCATTGTGTTTTTTTAGCAAATGTAATCGTCCAACAAGTCTTCCCTGAGATGCCGTTCAGATGAGGAAATGTAAAGGACGACTCCTCCTCGGACTCGAGTTTAGCCATCCTCCTCCTCCCCCTCCTCCTCTTCCTCCTCCTCCTCTTCCTCTTCCTCCTCCTCCTCTTCCTCTTCCTCTTCCTCCTCCTCCTCTACCTCCTCCTCCTCCTCCTCCTCCTCCTCCTCCTCCCTGTACCACCTGTCTGTCTCTCGTTTCCCGGCTCTGCTTCATCATGAAGCCGTCGACGGTATCTTCTGTCCATCGAGCTGCGTTTGCGTGGCACGCATGCGTGTGCACGTGCGCGCGCTTGCTGAGTGGAAGCAGACCCCTTCTCGGCCCCTGTCTGCGGGACATGTTGGGTCTGTTAGCCCCAGTCGGATCAGGAGCCACATGGGGGGGGGGGGAGCCGTCCTGACAGCCTCCCCAGGGGGTCCGGCTGGTCCTGCTTACACGGCCCCGCCCACAGCAGGACGGCCCGTCAGCGTGCCTCCTTCATGTCCCCCTCCTCTGCCTTTTGTTGTGTGTTTGTGTGTGTGTGACAGCGGGCTGGCGGGGCTGTGCCGCGTTACCATGGTGATTTAGTGAGCAACGGCTGTGGCGCCAGCCCAGCTCACCTCGTGCCCTCCCCTCTGCTTTCATTTTTTCCCTCCCTCCGCCCCTCTGCTCCGCCTCCTTTCATCCCGGCGTGCGTCGCCGTGGCGGTTGCCGCTGAATTTCAATCGAGGGTTGGATGATGGGGTCTGCTCTGCGCTCGGCTATCTGGGTTTTGTTTGTCGAGGGTTGGATTGGGTTCTGCTCTGCGCTCGTCTCTCTGGGTCTTGTTAGTCGAGGGTTGGATTGGGTTCTGCTCTGCGCTCGTCTCTCTGGGTCTGGTTCGTCCAGGGTTGGATGGGCTCTGCTCTGCGCTCGTCTCTCTGGGTCTGGTTAGTCGAGGGTTGGGATGGGCTCTGCTCTGCGCTCGTCTCTCTGGGTCTTGTTTGTCGAGGGTTGGATTGGGTTCTGCTCTGCGCTCGTCTCTCTGGGTCTGGTTCGTCCAGGGTTGGATGGGCTCTGCTCTGCGCTCGGCTATCTGGGTCTGGATGCTATAGGATAATCCTTTCACCATGGTCGGTCACGCTGCGAAGGTCACACGGGTCCATGTTTTGTGTTTACTTGGCTCTTTGCCGGGCGTACTTTTACCGTACGTTGGTCCTTCTGAATTGAAATAAAGCTGGAGCCGTTGACAGTTGGGGGGGGGGGGGGGGGGGTACTGAGGTGCTCATTACCATATCTTCTACAGGCACTTTGCATTTGAATGTACAGCAGCCCTGGGTCACCGGAGTTTCCCCTGCCTTCTGCGTGCCTATATCAGTACACACGGGTATATTTTAAACCGCAGTGGAAGCTGTTGCACCGAGTGTTACATCACATGTTACATCACATGTTGAATCCTGGCGTCACCTCTGTGAATCTGTCACTATTTCGCTGGGTTTCCTCACCTCCCAGATTGGAGTAGAGATCATCTCGAGCCGCCTTCGCTCTGTCTCCCTCAGTGCAGAGAGCGCCGTGCACACCCCTCTGATCTGCCACTCTGATTGTCTGTGTTGTCGGGCCGAAACCCGATCGTCAGAAAGCACGCAGCCTCATGTGTCGAGCTGCATCAATTATGCACTGCGCCAACTCAAGGCAGGCCGTCTCTGCAGAGCTGATCCACGGCAGTTACCGAGGAACGCTCACCCAACCAGTCAGGTCTGACAGCAGCGTGCGATTCACAGGAACAGGAAACCACTGTTGTGGTGGCTTTTGTTCCATTAGAGGTGATTAATATGAATCAAAGTGGTGATGATCACTGGAAACTGTTCCAGTGGAGGTGGTTAATATGAATCACAGTGTGAAGACAAGGGCTGCTCGACTATGGGAAAATAAATATCATAATCACGATTATTGAGGTCAATATTGAAATCAGAGATTATTTTTGAGATTGAAAACATGACGGATTTATTTATTTATATTAGTTTGGAGATCGTTTCACTCAAATATTGAAATCATTATAAAAATGTGATTGAACACTGGAAACTGTTCCTGTGGAGGTGGTTAATGAATCACAGTATGACCGCTAAGACTGCTAGATTATGGAAAAAATCATAGTCACGATTATTTTGGTCAATATTGAAATCACGATTATTCAAACGATTATTTTTGAGTTTGAAAACATGATGCATTTATTCAGCATTTTCTCTCCAAAGAAACACGTTGTAACTGAGATCGTTTAAACTCTAGTAGTTTGGAGATCGTTTGACCCAAATATCAAAATCATGATCAAAATTAGATTAATTGGACAGCCCTAGCGAACACTGGAAACTGTTCCGGTGTAGGGGGATGATATGAATCCCGGTGTGAAGGGGCGGGGATCCAGGGTCAAGCTGTGTTAGCGGGACGTTGACGGGTGTTCAACACCCTCTGCCTTGGGGGTCATTAGTCCCTAAGGCCGCCCCATTAGTTCCAAATGTCAGGAGGCTATGAGCGAGGAGGAGGAGGATGAGATTTGGATCTGTGGAGGAGAAGGGGAGGTAGCGGGAGGAGGAGGAGGAGGAGGAGGAGGAGGAGGAGGAGGAGGAGGGGGAGGTAGCGGGAGGAGGAGGAGGAGGAGGAGGAGGAGGAGGGGAGGTAGCGGGAGGAGGAGGAGGAGGAGGAGGAGGAGGGATTGAGTCCTGATTGAGTCTGTTCTCGGGGCCCTCTATCTTTGTCAGTAGGCCCCCGCCCACTCGGACCAGGAGACCTGTCTGAACCGGTCCAGGCGGGGACGTGTTCTGTGTTCGCTCTGCTTGGCCTTGTTTTACTGTTACAACATTTTCCAGCCGTGATTTTGTGAGGATGTAGGATGTCGTTTTACGGACCACCAGGAGATGTAAACACAGGGGGAGGGGCTGCTGTCCGGTTGGTGATTGGGCGTGAGACTGTGGTTCCTGGGTCAGTACCCTTGGCTCAGACCCCGGATCTCTTCAATGGCGTCTGTGTCTCTGCCCGTCCGAGCCTCCGGTCATAATCATCTGCTAATGAAATACCAGCGGCTCCCCAGGGCTTTGGACGCAGTGAGACAGGTTTTTAGACGGTTGCCGGTGTGAGACGGGTGCCTTTGTGAGACGAGTGCCTTTGTGAGACGGGTGCCGGTGTGAGACAGGTTCAGTGAGACGGGTGCCTTTGTGAGACGGGGTGCAGGTGTGAGACATGTTCAGTGAGACGGGGGCCTTTGTGAGACAGGTGCAGCCCCCCCCCCCCCCCCCCAACCCTGACCCGTCATGGCCACTCTGTCATCAGCGGCTGTTGAAGGACTCGGGGTCAGAGGTCAACAGCACCTGGATGGGGGGTTAATGCATCGGGGCGAATGATGAGGCCTGATGAGGCCCGCTAAACTACCGCCGTGTCCTCCCCCTTCTCTCACCCAAACCCTCCCCATCACCGTCTCGTCCCTCTCCCCCCCTCCCCCCTCTCTCACCCCCACCCTCCCCCTCTCCCCCCTCTCTCCTCCCCCCTCTGTCCCACCCCCACCCTGTATACAGTGTACAGTATGTGTGTGTGACTACATAGAAAAACTGCCTTTTGGCTAAATATGTCATTTTTGACCCATGTATGATCATGTGCTTTATTAATTTGCACTGTCCCCTTCTTAAATAAACTCAAAATGTGTGTGACTGTGTCTGTAAAAGTGTGTGTGTGTCCGTGTGTTGGTGTGTGTGTGTGTGTGTGTGTGTGTTTGTCTGTATAATTGTGTATGTGTGTGTGTCTCTATAATTGTGTTTGTGTCAGGGTATGGGTGTGGGGGTGTCTGTATAAGTGTGCGTGTGTTGGTGTCAGTGTGTGTGGGTGTCGTTGTGTAGCCTTCGCTGGCTAGCGTTCCCTTGCTGCTGCTCTGAAGGGCATTATCAGAGCTCTTGCACACCAGAGGGACAGAGGGCACTCACGGATAAATCAACAGGCGCGTGTGTGGGTGTATACCAGTGTATTTCATTAAAAGATGTGTAATTCAAAGTTCCTCGGAAAGGGGAGAGACGGAGATCTCAGGCACCTCTGCAACGGAAGGAGGTGAACTGTAGGCCCCCATGTCTCTGCTTGTCGTCTTTTGTCGTTTCTCAGGTCCAAATATTCCTTAAAAGCGGTTGTGTGTCTTGCCTTTGGCGCACAATTAAGTCTTCTGTTTGAAAGTCAAACACGTTCTGAAAGCTGAGAAGGCTGAATGTAAATGTTGGCTTATATAAATGACATCCTCCTCACGGGGGACCTGACTGGGCCTGTCAGACTGGGACCAACCAGACTCACTCTCTCTCTCTCTCTCTCTCTCTCTCTCTCTCTCTCTCTCTCTCTCTCTCTCTCTCTCTCTCTCTCTCTCTCTCTCTCTCTCTCTCTCTCTCTCTCTCTCTCTCTCTCTCTCTCTCTCTCTCTCTCTCTCTCTCTCTCTCTGTGTGTTGCTCTCTCTCTCTCTCTCTCTCTCTCTCTCTCTCTCTCTCTCTCTCTCTGTGTGTTGCTCTCTCTCTCTGTGTTGCTCTCTCTCTCTCTGTTGCTCTCTCTCTGGGCGGGGTCATGGTCCTGACTGTCTCTATATCTCTATATCCCCCCCCCCCCCCCGTCTCTATTTCTGTCTCTGTCTCTGTCTCCCTCTCTCTCTCTATCTCTCACTCGGATATCGGTTCCTCTCATTCTTCCTCCTTCGTCTCTTGCTCCCTTTCTCTTCTCCCCCCTCCCCTCTGTCCCCCCTCTCTCCCCCCTCTCACTCGTCTCTCCCCCTTCTTTCCCCTCTCCCTCTCTCCCCCCCTCCCCTCTGTCCCCCCCCTCTGTGTGTTGCTGTAGGAAGAGGCAGATTAAGGACACGTTTGGGTCACAGGTCAGTCCACTAAAGCTTTTGATTCATCATGCGCATGAGTCGCTTGAGTCCACAGTGAACTCCAGATATGGAGCTTTAATGGAGTGTTTCATAACTGGATGCCACAGGAACAAGCGCATTATGTACCAACCATACACGGTCTGAATACACCCTGTGAGCAAATGGCTGTCGGCCTTCTCTACTCCACAGTCTTGAAATATTGCTACCTAATCATTTGAACTCTTGTCAACTGAGAAAACGCTTCAAATGTTACCGTGTGTGTGTGTGTGTGTGTGTGTGTGTGTGTGTGTGTGTGTGTGTGTGTGTGTGTGTGTGTGTGTGTGTGTGTGTGTGTGTGTGTGTGTGTGTGTGTGTGTGTGTGTGTGTGTGTGTTCGCATACTTCACTGCATGCGATTAGCATGCATTGAACGCATACGCCCCAAGCACTGCCATGCGAGCCACGTTATTAAAGAAACATCAAACATGTGTATCGTTCAAACAATGGGACGCACCAGTGTGTATGGGTGAATTGTCCCTGCAAAATGTTGATTCAAACACACTGAGGTTATGCCCTGACACGAACTACAACTGCTACGGTACCAAAGTGTTGTTCAGGCCTTATCTGTATGTGTCTCTCTGGTCACTGAATAACTGCCATTTGGGCACACATGGCTTCTCTTCTCCTCTAATTAGTCTCATGTGGAATAAGCTGGAGAAGTGGCTCACATCAACCTTCTTGTGGGATTCTAACATGGGCCCGCTCTGTGGGCCTTTGTCTGCGTCCCCCCCCCCCTGTGAGGACCCGTCTCCGTTCCCCCCAAAGCTCTGTCGGCCTTTAATGACGTGGTCCGCTCAAAGCAGATGTCTGCTTACATTATGGAAGAGCGTTGGGCTCCCAGCTCGCTCTGTAGTCCTTCTCGCTCTCGCTCCCTTTCGCTCGCTCTCTCTCGCTCTCTCTCTCCCTCCTTCTTGCTCGCTCACTCTCGCCCCCACTCGATCCCTCACTCTCGCTCTCTCTCTCTCTCGCTCTCGCTCTCTGCTCTCTGCTCTCTGCTCTCTCTCTCTCTCTCTCTCTAGTGCTCTCTCTCTCTGCTCTCTCTCTCTCTCGCTCCTTCTTGCTTTGTGATACCTCCCTTCCCCTCCTCCTCCCTCCTCTCAAATCCTTCCATTTCGACGGCTCCCCCTCATATCGGGCCTTTGATGTCACTTCCTCTTCTTTAGTGTCGAGGTGGTGCTAATCCTCTGAGTGTTACCCAGCTGGAGCAGCGCTTAGTGCACCAGCAGAGACCTGTCTGTGATCAGCAGGCTCCTGGAGCAGTAGAAACCTGTCTGTGGTCAGCAGGTCCCTGGAACTGTAGTAACCTGTCTGTGGTCAGCAGGCTCCTGGAGCAGTAGAAACCTGTCTGTGGTCAGCAAGTCCCTGGAGCAGTAGAAACCTGTCTGTGGTCAGCAGGTCCCTGGAGCAGTAGAAACCTGTCTGTGGTCAGCAGGTCCCTGGAGCAGTAGAAACCTGTCTGTGGTGAGCAGGTCCCTGGAGCAGTAGAAACCTGTCTGTGGTCAGCAGGTCCCTGGAACTGTAGTAACCTGTCTGTGGTCAGCAGGCTCCTGGAGCAGTAGAAACCTGTCTGTGGTCAGCAAGTCCCTGGAGCAGTAGAAACCTGTCTGTGCTCAGCAGGTCCCTGGAGCAGTAGAAACCTGTCTGTGGTGAGCAGGTCCCTGGAGCAGTAGAAACCTGTCTGTGGTCAGCAGGTCCCTGGAACTGTAGAAACCTGTCTGTGGTCAGCAGGTCCCTGGACCAGCGCCCGGTGTGTGGTCACTGGGGTTTAAAGCATTCTTGCTGGACCTGTTGAAGTGTTGCTAGGCACCTGTAGAACATTTACTCACCTGGCAGCGGATGCACTCAGTCTGACAGAAGGGTGTCCAGATGTTTTGCCGTTTCTGTGGGTTTAGCCGACGCTTGGGTTTGGACAGAGTGGCTTACGGCGCCTGAAATGGCAGATACCAGAGCTTGTTGTTTCCATGTGAGCAATTGTTCCTTTTCTTCTGCCTTGCCTCAAGGCAGATCGAAATCGGCAACTAAATTGGAAGCTTGGTTGAATCTTCTCTGGAGCCATGGTTGCTCAATAGGAATTAGTGCTTCATTTTGTCATGTCCTCCCACAGACCCCAGGCTCCACCACCTACAACAGCCCCATTGTATCCTACCTGGCTCATGACTCCTCTGAGTCCAGATAGTCATCTGGATTCTGCAACGCTTTAAGAATATAGAATATATCCGGAGAGTGGAAACGTATTCATTCAAAGAGTTGAACATTGTCGGGACTGAACCTTCTCTCATCCTGCAAGGGTTCCCTGGAATCGGAGCGGATTAGAGGAGCAGCTGACCCTGTTAATCACCTCGGGGAAGCCTCTGAAAGGCCAGATCCAGTCGATTAGCCACGGGCTGCATCAGAACCCTTCCAATTTCATGAGATGGTGCCAAAGGTTGTTTATTAGTTATTGAATCTGGGATTGATCACTTCCTTCCGTTTGGGGCGTAGGTGCGGTAAATAATGCACAAATGTCACAGCCGTTCCAGAATTGTTGATTTCGCAGTCCCCCCTATCTTAACGGTGTCTGATATGGATCAGAGTCCCCTGTCTAAACAGTCTCTGATCCGGATCAGAGTCCCCTGTCTAAACGGTCTCTGATCCAGATCTGGATCAGAGTCCCCTGTCTAAACGGTCTCGGATCCAGTTCTGGATCAGAGTCCCCTGTCTAAACGGTCTTGGATCCAGTTCTGGATCAGAGTCCCCTGTCTAAACGGTCTCGGATCCAGTTCTGGATCAGAGTCCCCTGTCTAAACAGTCTCTGATCTGGATCAGAGTCCCCTGTCTAAACGGTCTCTGATGTGGATCCGAGTCCCCTGTGTAGACTCGGTCCTGGGTGGTCTGGAGGTCTCTCTGTGTAGGCTAGCCTCCACGTTCACGCGGCCCGCCAGGTTAAATCAACGTGACCCAGGCGCAGCGACCGGCGGCTAAGCCTGTGATACACCCTGACAGCTGAGGAGAGACCGCGCCCGGGCTCCCATTCAGGGACATGGTTCAGCGTTGGCGCTTTGTGCTCGGGGAGGTCAGAGGTCAGTGTAATGTGGGTCATGCAGAAGACTACAGCGCGATGCATTGTTACCGTAAGAGGGCCATGAAAACATCACCCATGTTCAGCTCCTTAAACATGCCTCCTTAATCCCATCCCCGGGAGGCTCTGCGATTTTGACAGCGGACTCTCTGACAACACGGCTGTGTCCTGCTGTTGCCCCGGGGTAGATGAGCTGGAGGGGCCCATGGCTGGAGGGGCCGATGGCTGGAGGGGCCCATGGCTGGAGAGGCCGATGGCTGGAGGGGCCGATGGCTGGAGGGGCCGATGGCTGGAGGGGCCAATGGCTAGAAGGGACACGAACATAAGCCCATCAAGTCGGACACGGTCTGATACCTACCACCACACAGTCAGCGGCTGGAACCAACCTCAAACAGCAGACGATTAGGGACAAATGCATTAACATTTAGGGCATTTAGAAGACGCTTTTATCGAAAGCGACTTACATTTGTTGGAAGAAAGAGAAACGACAATATATCGCTGTTGGTACATTAAGGATGTTCATAGAACCAGATACCAACCACTAACAATCACTAGGTTAACCCATTCCCCGTATAGTAATAATAATAATAATAATTGATCCATTTTTTATAGCGCTTTTCTAAATACTCAAAGATGCTTTACAAATAAGAAAGGGATACATACAGACAATCAAACAAAAGGGAAAAAAAATAAACAACACCACAACAAAAGGCAACACATTCAGAGAGCGGGAGAGAGTGGAAGATGGCGGACGATGATTTGTCCAATGTTGTTGGTGGTCCTTAAGAGATAGGTTTTTAGTCGACTTAACAACAACAAACAAAGATATCTATATCTATATCTTTGTATACAACAAAGATAGCGAGGATAATATGGTACACAATGCACAAGTACTATTTTTAATGGCCAGGACGTACAAAGTAAAAAAAACTCTCAAACAGGTGGGTGGTCGAGGAGAGAGAAAACCAACTTGTCTCATGAAGGGAATATTCGCAATTTATTTATCATTTGTATGATTTTGTTAGGAGCTTGTTCTCCAGAAGTGTTGGAAACCGTTCCCCCCGTCAGGACTAAGTTATGATGTTTATTCTAAAGTACTTCTACCTCATTTCCCTCCATGGCTTGTGCCCCACAGCCAGCTAAAGCCAGGATGGTTAAGAGCTCACTAACGACCGTGCAGTCGTGCTGCTCTCCTCCCAAACAACCCCACTTCTGTTCTGCGTCCTACGGGGGGGGGGGGGAGCACAGCGACCCTGGCCGGGACGCGAAGTAAATCAGGGCTCTGACGTGCCCTCTGCATTGTGCTCCCTGCCCCCCCCCCCCCCCCCCCCCCGAGGTCCTGCCTCCCCGGAGGCCTGGCCTTGAACTGCCAACTGTATGGGGCCCCTTTTCTCTCTCTCTCTCTCTCTCTCTCTCTCTCTCTCTCTCTCTCTCTCTCTCTCTCTCTCTCTCTCTCTCTCTCTCCTCCACGTCTGTCTCTCTCCCGTTCTCCCGCTCTCACTTCTTGTCCGTTTGCCTAACCCTCCCCCATTATCTTCTCCCTCCCTGTTTCTCTTGTTTTTCTCTCTCTCTCTCTCTCTCTCTCTCTCTCTCTCTCTCTCTCTCTCTCTCTCTCTCTCTCTCTCTCTCTCTCTCTCTCTCTCTCTCTCTCTCTCTCTCTCTCTCTCTCTCTCTAGTTCTCTCTATCCATCTATCCATCTATCTATCTCTTGCTCTCTCGCTCTTTCTCTCCTCTGTTTGAGTGCTCTGCGTTATATGACCACCTAAATGGTGAATCCCGTCTTTCATTTGTGCTAAACCCACCCTGGGGGAAAAATGGGCTGGGACCCCCCCCCCCACCAACCCTGCTGGAGGTGTGGTTCAACTGAAGGGCATCACTGTGTGTGTGTGTGTGTGTGTGTGTGTGTGTGTGTGTGTGTGTGTGTGTGTGTGTGTGTGTGTGTGTGTGTGTGTGTGTGTGTGTGTGTGTGTGTGTGTGTGTGTGTGTGTGTACCTGCCTCTCTGGTGGGTGTACTATGTGACCATGTACATGTGGGTGTATGTAAAGTGCATGTATGTGTGTCTCTTGTTTGTGAGTGTGTGTGTGTGTGTGTGTGTGTGTGTGTGCGACCATGGTATGTGTGTGTGCGTGTGTGTGTGTGTGTGCTCCCATACGTCGTGTCCTGATCCGTCCTCCTCTGTATTCTGCAGCCTCCATCAGTAACACCACACAGCCCATAATAAGCAGTGTATAATATTTCCTCCGAGCCGGCTACGTAGCCTAGCCGCGATGAGGGATGACTGACACCGTGTAACGCCTGCCACAGGCGGCGTGGGGGTTTGATAATGCCGAGGCTGGTTTGGGGGGGAGGGGGGGGGGCCCATCAGGTGATGGATGGTCTGGAGAGCCCGCCACGCGGGGGCCGAGTACACAAACAGAACGCTCTTTAAACAGCTCATTTAGCAGCGACCGCCGCTGTGCCGTCGGGGCTCCGTTACCGCTCATCAATCCCTATCGAAGTCTCCTGGACAAAAAAAAAACAAAAACAGGAGCCCCGGCTCGGTGATTTCCCCCTTCGGAAACACGGCTGGGGTCTAGGTGTCCGGCGCGGCGGCGGCGGCGGCGGGTACCGGAGGACAGAGTGTTTGGTTTGGACCGGGGGAGCGAGGTGTGGAGGAGGAGGAGGAGGAGGAGGAGGAGGAGGAGGAGGCACGAGGCCGGGCGGGGGAGGTGTCTGTCTCCACCGTGGAGAAACGCTTATCCTGCTGAAACGCCGCCAGCAAACAGTTTTCTGGGAAATGACAGGTCCAGCGCTGCCTCTGCAGACGCCCCGGCGTTGTCTTCGGGCCCAGGGCCAACGCGGACATCCATCTCGGCAGCGGTGGAGTCCGCCTCTCCCCTCCGGCGCCTCGCGCCGCTCCGGTTCGGCGCGGGAGAGGAGACGTGTTTCCTGGAGGCCAAACGATAACATAGGCCCTGCTCCTGGCCTCCAGTAACTCAGGCCCCCCCCTCTCCCCCTTCAAGCCCCCCATCCAGCCCCCCCTCCAGCCCCCCTTCAGCCATCCCCCTCCAGGACCCATCCCCCCCCCCCCCTCTTCAAGCCCCCCCCCCCCAGCCTTCAATCCAGCAGACTCGGCTGGATTGTAGGCTCACCCCACATGACCTCAGAGCGGTCCGCGGAGCCCCCCAGAGGCCAGAGGAGCGGGCTTCAGCCTCGTCACCGAGGGGTTAACTCCGTCCTGTCAGCACCTGCTGCCGGAGGTGTGTTGTTCGCTGGGTGACGATCTGCAGCTGCTGTGTGGTGGACGAGGTTCGCCGTTCCCGGCTCTCCGTCCCGTGTGTTTGTCTGCCGAGAGGATTGATGGAGGGCAGAACGTCGGCCCCGGACGGTGTGTTCCTCTCTCTCTCTCTCTCTCTCTCTCTCTCTCTCTCTTTTTGCTGTTCTTTGCCTCGCTGGAGCTCTTTGCCTCAGGAACCTGGTCCAATGGGTCGTCAGTTAAAACAAAACAGTTCTGGATCCAAAGCCAGGAGCTCTGAAACGTCGGCTGTTTCTTCTGGCTGCGGTGTGTGTGTGTGTGTGTGTGTGTGTGTGTGTGTGTGTGTGTGTGTGTGTGTGTGTGTGTGTGTGTGTGTGTGTGTGTGTGTGTGTGTGTGTGTGTGTGTGTGTGTGTGTGTGTGTGTGTGTGTGTGTGTTTGTGTGTGTGTGTGCTGATGAGTTTGATTATAATCACAAGGAACAAGGAAACCGCTGCTTCTGCATCTGGAAGATCAGTCAACCACAGGCCTGCAGTGATGGGATCCATCAGATATAAGGAGATTGGTCGGGTTAAGCCACACAAGCACTTGTTTACCTCCAAGGAAAACGCGCGGAGAGCCAACTTGGAGCGTCCATCTGAACCTTGACTTCTTGCTCTTGATTGGTTGCAGGGAGCCTCTTCTCTTGTAGAGTAAAGGCTTAGTTGCGGTCGGACGTTGATGCAATGACCACGCAGTCGCTTCGATGCATTCTTGAACCGGGTTCCACGTGGGGTTTACGCCTTGTTTACATCCGCGGACCAATCACAGCCCTTGTTGCTGCCTGGCGCGAGGTCACACTTTTTTGGAGGCGTCAAATCCTTGTCGTCCTGTCCCCCCCCCTGTGGCACCATGGGTCCTGTGTCTGCGTGCCACCCTGAGCCCGGTTCCTCCGCTCCCCCCCCCCCCCCCCCCCCCCCCCCCCCCCCCCCCCTCGCATCCACCTCCCCAGGAAGGAAAGAATGGAGCAGAGCAGACACCGCTAAGGTCCTCGTTAACTAAGTGATCCGCTGGGCCGTCTCAGCTCACCTACCGCCTCACCCCCCCCTTCACCCCCCCTCCACCCCCCCTTCACCCGCCCTTCACCCCCCCTTCACCCCCCCTTCACCCCCCCCTTCACCCCCCCTTCGCCCGCCTACCTACAACCCCCCCCCCCCCCCCACCCTTCCTACAGCTCACCTGTCTGGTCAGCAGGTCTAGAGCGCCACGTCGACAAGGAAGTCTTTAGATAGAGCTCTAAAATAGAGCCCTTAGATAGAGCCCTTAGATAGAGCCCTTAACTAGAGCCCTTAGATAGAGCCCTTAGATAGAGCCCTTAGATAGAGCCCTTAGATAGAGCCCTTAGATAGAGCCCTTAGATATAGCCCTTAACTAGAGCCCTTAGATAGAGCTCTAAAATAGAGCCCTTAACTAGAGCCCTTAGATAGAGCACTTAACTAGAGCCGTTAGATAGAGCCCTTAACTAGAGCCCTTAACTAGAGCCCTTAGATAGAGCCCTTAGATAGAGCCCTTAACTAGAGCCCTTAACTAGAGCCCTTATATAGAGCCCTTAACTAGAGCCCTTAACTAGAGCCCTTAGATAGAGCCCTTAACTAGAGCCCTTAGATAGAGCCCTTAGATAGAGCCCTTAACTAGAGCCCTTAGATAGAGCCCTTAACTAGAGCCCTTAACTAGAGCCCTTAACTAGAGCCCTTAACTAGAGCCCTTAGATAGAGCCCTTAACTAGAGCCCTTAGATAGAGCCCTTAACTAGAGCCCTCAACGCTTGGTTCACCTGGACGGCTCCAGGCTGATCCTCCCTGCCTCCTCGCTCCCCTCCACCCCCACACATCTGCCTACGTGGAGGAGGGCAGAGCATCGCTTCCTGCATTCCATTTCTCTCTCTCTCCCTCTCTCACTCCCTCTCCCTCTCTCCGTCTCTCTCTCTCGCTCTATCTTTCCGTTCATCGCCCTCTCTCTCTCTCTCTCTCTCTCCCTCCCTCCCTCCCTCCCTCCCTCCCTCCCTCTCTCTCAATCTTACAAACACACACACGCCCCGTATCTCTCCATCTCTCAATTAAGCCGGCCTTTATCTATGTCTCCATCTTGCTCTCTTCCAGGTATAATCTGTTTCAGCTGCTGCTGTCCGTGCAGCAGAGTATTAACCGAGCACGGAGGAGGCAGTGCATGCTCGGCAGAGATCCTTGGCCGCCCGCTACCCTCTCCCCCGCTCATACCAAAACCAGAAAGCCTCACTTTCCAGCTTATCGCTCCCTAGTTGTTGGCTCTGGACGTGACTCTGACTGTGGCCAACGTGTGTTTGCGTGCGTGTGTGCTTTGGCATGCTTGCATGCATGCATGCATGCGTGCCTGCGTGTGTGTGTTTGTGTGTGTTTATTTGCGTGTGTGTGTGCGTGCATGTGTCGACGACACACACGGACGCAAACAGCATTGCGTCACACACACACCGCCGTTGCCATCCCTGCTCAGATGTTGTCGGCGGTGGCAGGTGATGAAAGGTGGTCCCTTTGCGGGCGCCATTGGCCCAGCTCGGCCTTCATGTGGTGCTCTGCTCCTGTGTGGTTGGAGGGGGGCTAGGGCTAGCTCTGAGCTCAGCTCGACCTGCCCTCATTACTACAGGGATGTGAGGCTCTTCTGTAGATAGATGGACGGATGGACGGATGGATAGATGGTCTGTTAAAAGCCAGACCAAGAAAATGTGAAAATGTGCCTTAACACGGAGAGATACGGAGGGAGAGACTCGGAGTGAGTGTGTGGGTGAGGAATAATGACGGAAAGAGAGTTTTGCTCTATAGCTGTGTGTGTGTGTGTGTGTGTGTATGTATGTGTGTCCTTCTGTGTGCGAGTGTCCTTGTGTGTGTGTGTGTGTGTGTGTGCGTACGTGTGTGTCCTTACTTGTGTGCCCCTGTGCGTGTGTGTCCTTGTGTGTGCGTGCACGTGTGTCCTTGTATGCGTGCAGGTGTGTCCTTTTGTGTGTGTGTGTGTGTGTGTGTATGCGTCCTTGTGGGTGTGTGTGTGTCCTTGTGTGTACACGTGTGCGTGTTGCGGCTCTCCTCCGGCTCCCAGCAGCCGCTCAGCCCTGAACGCTCCTGAACGCTCCTGAACGCTCCTGAACGCTCCTCTGTTTCCTCCCACAGGCCTGAGCGTCGCTGGACTGCAGCCTGCAGATCATTAACCCCCGCCGGGCCCACCGGTAGGTTCCGGACCCTCCCACCTTCACCTGTGTTTCCTCTGTCAGAAGATTAAATCCCACGCATCACGTGGCTCTGGAGGTGGAGTGGGTTGGCTGGTCACCGGAAGGTTGCCGCTTCGATCCCCGGCCCCTCCTGGTTAGTGTGTCGAGGTGTCCCTGAGCCATGCGCCTCATCCTGTGCCCCCGACGAGCTGGCTGCCGCCCTGCGTGGCTGACTCCGCCGTCGGTGTGTGAATGTGTGCATGAACGGCTGGATGTCAGGCGATATTGTAAAGCGCTTTGAGAGGCCACTGGTTAGAAAACCGCGATACATAAATGCAGTCCATTTACCGTTTCCGCAGCTTGTTTGATCCATTATTATTGTTGTCGTCGTGTAGGCTGCTTTTGTTGTGGGGAACGTCGATTCTGAGGCCGTTTTTGCGTCTTTTCACATCACACATCAATCTTTGCCAATTGCGTGAAATCAAACAATCAAAGGAGGCTGTTGAAAGGAAAACAATGAATCAATATAATCTCTGCACAAGCCCTCCTCACCCCTCCCCTTCTCCTCACCCACCCCCTGTCCCTCGCCTCTCTCCTTTTCTCCCCCCTCTCCTATCCTTTTCTCTCCTCCCCTCTCCTATCTCTCTCCTCCTTTCCCTCTCCTCACTTCTCACCTCCTCTCTCCTCCCCTGACTGGCCTCCTCTCTTTACCTCCCTCCCCTCCTCTCCCCCCCCCCCCGTCCGCTCCTCCTCCCCCCCCTCCCTGGCCTCCCCTCTCCCCCTCCTCTCTCCCCTCCTCTCCCTTGCCTCCTCTGGGTGTACTTCCCTGCTCCTGTGTTCGACCCAGCAGGAGGGGAATTGGAAGTGCATGCCGAGGTGCACCCTGGGTAATCCTGCCTCTGACTCTCTGACTAAGTGGTGGACCAGCAGCAGCCGTACAGAGGGGAATGTAACAAAGCCAGCCAGACTCAGCCTAAACCTCAGCTCCAGCCTCTGCCCTCGGCCTCAGCAGCTCAGAGCCGGTCGTGAGTGGCCTGTGCAGATGTTTGGATGAAATTGCTTTAATGGCGCCGGGTTGAAGGCGACCAAAGAGAGCTTGAGTCACAGTTTTTTTTTTTAAGAGATACTGGGATGGGGGGATGGGGGGGGGGGGGGCAATTCCAAGGGGAAATTAATTGCGGTGTTGTGTGTGTGTGTGTGCGTGTGTGTGAATGTGTGTTTGTGTCTTTTATCAGTGTATCAGAGTACACTAGAGTCTGTGTGTATGTGCAAATGTGTTTGTCGGTGAATGTGTGTGGGAGAGTGTGAGCGTGTGTGTGTATGCGTGGAAAATTCCCATTCTGAATGCGTGCGTGCATAAAAGCGTGCGTGCACGTATTTGTGAGTGTCTGCACAAATGTAGCTGTGTTGACGTGCACACATGTTGGTTCATTTTGTAAAGTGACCCATGGCAGTTCATTCACCCCCCCCCACACGGACCAGGGCCTATACTTAGAGCGTCACCTGGGCCGTGGGGGTCTCGGTGACCTCGTGAGGAAGTCATAAGCCTGCGAGCCCCCCCCCCCCCCCCCCCCCCCTCCCCTAGTCGTCCCTGTCGGACCCCAAGATCCCCCCCTACTCACCGCACTCTCCCGGACCCCCCCCCCCCCCCCCCCCCCCTACTCACAGCCCCCCCTTATTCCCCCCGAACTCAACGCCCCCCCGCCCCCGTCCGAGTGGTACTTTTCCATCGTCGGCGTTGCGCGTTCCCATCAGCGCTGGAGGAAGGCTGACGGAGGTTCGGGTGGAGGTCGTCGGTTGGGGGATACTGTAAGAGCAGTGTCTGGCCCGGGGTTTAGTACGGGTGGGGGGGGTGGTGGGGGTGGGGGTGGGGGTGGAGCAGTGGGGGGTGTTGCAGACATCAGGCGTCCACTTTAAGGCTGAGGTTGTTTGTCTGTCTCTGGGCATATTTGTGCGTGCGTGCATGTATGTGAGGTGTTTTTGACTGTGTGTGTGTGTGTGTGTGTGTGTGTGTGTGTGTGTGTGTGTGTGTGTGTGTGTGTGTGTGTGTGTGTGTGTGTGTGTGTGTGTGTGTGTGTGTGTGTGTGTGTGTGTGTGTGTGCACGCGCACGCGCGTATGAGGTGTTTTTGTACTTGTGTGTGTGTGCGTTTGAGGTGTTTTTGACCGTGTGGGTGTGTGTGCCTGCGGGTGTGTGTGTGTGTGTGTGTGTAGGATGTGGGCGGGGCGTAAGGTATGGACACATAGGTGGCAGCCCCCCCCCCCCCCTCGCTGGGCTCCGGGCGGGCATTCTTTACACCCCATTAATCTCACCTGGTGTTGGGGGACATCTGCTGACACAGCCCCCCCCCCCTCCCATAGACATGCACACACACGAACACACACACACACACACAAGCAACCACACAAATCTTTAGTCAGGTCTTTATAAAGACACACACACACATAAATGCAGACAAATACAGCTGACGCGCACACTAACACTAACAGTCACACATATAGCACACACACCACAGAAATGCTTCAATCTTACAGACAAACACAAACACACACATTTACTCAGACACATGCAGAGACAAAGACATGCACTCGCACTCACACAGAGACCCAGTCACAGACTAACACTATCACTCACACATATAGACACACTGACACAAACGCACGCACGTGCACTCACACATATAGACACACACAAACGCACGCACGTACGCTCCCACATACCCAGGATCACACACGTACACACGTACACTCACGCATATAGACACACAGAAACACACCTACACACGTACACTCACACATACACAGGCACGCTTCGGTGCGCACTGGCCGGGGTGTGAGCGGACCGAACGGCGGAGGGGAGCTGGAGGAGAGGTGACGTACAGTCTGTCGCTACGACGTCGTCAAAGCAAAGGAACGTGTTTGAGGGAGCGAGCCCCCTTTAGGACGACTGAGCCATGCTGGGGGACATTTCCCCCTGTTCCCATTGTAATCATTTGACCTCTGACCTCTTGTCAGAGCTCATAGTCGGCTATGATTGGTTCGGTCCAGTTGGTCCAGCGTCTGGGCTACAGGTAGGGGGGTGACCCGAGTACCAACCCCTTCACTACTGCTCTGTGTGTGTGTGTGTGTGTGTGTGTGTGTGTGTGTGTGTGTGTGTGTGTGTGTGTGTGTGTGTGTGTGTGTGTGTGTGTGTGTGTGTGTGTGTGTGTGTGTGTGTGTGTGTGTACAAAAACGCTTGTTGTAGTGATGGACGGTTCAGCCCACAACGAGACGATAATGATGAAGATGATGATGATGATGATGACGAAGACGTCATCCTAAAGCCACGTTGTTTACACCAGTGGTTTACCGGTCGGTCTAACGGATGACTCCGTCCCAGGACGGGTTCTCTGAGTACGGGTTTAGCTCCAGGCTCTACGAGGAGCTGAGCCATCAAATGAGCATCAGCTCGCTAATTGATATTTAATGTTACCAGAGAAAAGCTCTAATGAGCCAATCAAGCTGTTTTTGGAGCGTTTGATCGTCGTGGCTGGCTCTCCGTGACTCGCTAGCGAGCCAGCCCCCCCCCCCCCCCCCCCTCCCCCTCCCCCGGGCCCAAGGGACGAACGGACCCCCGTCCGTCCATCTGCCTGTCGTAAAGAAGGAGCTTGGTTGGATTTCATCGACTTTAAGTTTAGTTTTTCTCAGTGAGCAGCTGTCTGTTTCTAGACCGACAAAGCATTCCTTAAAACCCCTTCTAGATCTGTTGTAGGGGGAACCGACCCTATCTAGTGAGACCGTCCCACGGTCTCACACGGTCCCGTTCGGTTCCGCTCTGCAGACCTTCTCTGCGCCCTCTGGCCGAAAGACTCCTCCAACGGTGCGACGCGCCCAGACCAATCATGGTATTGCAAAGCTGTACATGTCTTAAAGATATTGATGTGGATGGTTCCGACATTCTCATATATTCTCGTTTTTTTTACATTACTCACAGTGTAAATATGTTTTTGAATGAGTTTCTGAAAATGGTGTTTTAAGATGGGACATATGTAATTATAATTTATAAGCCCATGTTGCAAATATAACAACCAAAAAAACATTAAAATGTTAATGCATGATTGTGGACTATATGGAAGTAGTACAATTCCAGGTCTTCTGGAAATGTATTTGGTTGCTGTGTCATAAATCAGCTTAATTTTTAATATATTGTTGCTTAAGGCACACTCATTAACGAGCAAATGTCAAACTGGCACTGCATGTTGAAAAGGTCGCTGACCCCTGGTGTAGGGGCTCTGGAGAGCTGCTGGTTTTAAAGAGTGTGTGTGAACGTGTTTCTGTAGACGTGTGCGTGAATGTCTGTGGTTGTGTTAGTGTGCGCGTGTATCTGTATTTGTAGGGTTTGGGGTGATGAGTGTGCGTGCTTACTTGTGTGTGTGTGTTTGTGTTTGACTGGGTGTATGCGCACCCACGTGTATACATGAGTGTGTGTGTGTCTTGATGTGTATCTTGTGTAGGGGGGGGGGGGGGCGGCGTGGTTGTGTGTACTTGAGTTTGTGTGTTTCTGTGAATGTTGCACTTGTGTGTAGTCCGTCCTTGGACTTGATGAATAGCGACCGACCACAGTCTGCGGTCACCCACATCAGAGCGCACTTTCTCTGGCCTTATCATGGCCACTCGGGCGCTACAAAGAGACCCAGGTTTGCCCCCGCTCTATATATACTGTATACACACACATAGACACAGAGATACAGAAACACACACATGCAATGCACATACACACACAGATACACACACACACACACACACACACACACACACACACACACACACACACACACACACACACACACACACACACACACACACACACACACACACACACACACATATATGCAGAGATAGACACGCACGTACACATGTACACACAGACACATACACCTACACACAGAGGTAGAGAAACACACACATACACAGACAGACACGTACACACAGATACTCACACACACACACACACAAATATACATACACAGAGACACACGTACGCATACACACACACAGAGACACACATACATGCACAAACACACACACACGCACCAGCACACACACAATTGAATAAAAAGTCTCTGAGTGGGTGGTGTGGAAAGGTCAATGCATAGTTTCGACATTGTTATTCTGGAAAACATTTTTTGATAATTGATCCTCCTACAGGCAGCACACACACACACACACACACACACACACACACACACACACACACACACACACACACACACACACACACACACACACACACACACACACACACACACACACACACACAGACCATAGAGTTTCCCTAGATACAAGTTGCAGAGTGCGAGTTCTTCCGGGAGAGAGCAAGTCAATAAAGTGTGGAGCCATCCCGGCTACCTTGTAAAACACTAAAGATCTGCAGTGTCTCATTTCACTCCTCTTCCTCTCCTCTTCCTCTCCACTGTCTCTCCCTCACGATGTCTGTCTTGATTTACACCCGGCAGCCGTCATCATTTTGGTGGGCAAATAGTTTTAACTGCGTGATCATTAAGAGATGGCCTACTTTCCTGGGTTCTGTCCCCATATATGCAGGCATTTCCTGCAGACTGTAAGAGGGTGGCTATGTGGGCCACGGTGGAGGCGTTCTGAGCCAACCAATCACATCCCTCCCGGGATTGTATGATTGACAGGGGACCTCAAATTAAGGGTGAAGCGCAGTCGTCTCTGTAATTCAACTGGGAGTTGATCCAGAGTTTCTATGACTGCTCGAATGACGAATTCTTCAGTAGGCTCATCAATTTCTCCACTTTGCATAGTGACTCTCCGTGTCACGGCAATTATTTTCCGTTCAACGCCACAGGCCCGACGTCCTTTCAGGTGATTGGCTGGAGAGAAGGAGCAGACGAAGCTTTGTTGCTAAGCTTCGCATTTTCCCATTTATTACCCAGAATGGTTCCCATTTCCCCAAATGCATGACTTTCCGATAACTTTTTGGTTTTGATCAGCAGATAAAACTCTGTTGTTGTTTGATTTGGTTTCAGGAGGAAACATTATCTGTTAAATGTAGTGTTTTGTCTTGATACTGTAATCAGACCAAACTGTCTTGTTATTGTAATCCGACCAAATTGTCTTGTTCATTTAACTGTACTCAGAACAAACTATCGTCTAACCATTCCTGCAATCGGACCAAACTGAGCTCCCCCGTCTCCATGGAGACGGAGAACAATTTGGTTTAATAGATTCTGCCTATTTTTAGAGAAATAGGTTGCATAGGATACACACACTCTAACACACTCTCACACTCTCTATTACACACACACACACACACACACACACACACACACACACACACACACACACACACACACACACACACACACACACACACACACACACACACACACACACATATCCCGTTTGTCGAGTTAAACATTATTCTAAACTCTGCCCCCGAAGGTACTCGTGTCAAAAGTTCCTGCCCGGTTTCTCCTCCGGCAGAGATGTTGTACAGCCGTTCTCACCGAGACACTCCATTAGTCGGCCTCTCAAAAGGGGTTCGGCCTCAGTGTCTACGTCAGCAGGACTGAGCCCGCCCCTTCCTGTCCCCCAGCAGATGACCTATATAATGCTATTGAATAAACACAACGGGTTTATTAGAGGACAGGACCCGAGCCAAAGACAGTCATGTGGCCTCAACCGTCTGGCTCAAAGCCTCCTGCTCCTAAGCCAACCTCCTCCTCCTCCTCCTCCTGCTCCTGCTCCTCCTCCTGCTCCTCCTCCTGCTGCTCCCCCTCCTCCTCCTCCTCCTCCTGCTGCTCCCCCTCCTCCTCCTCCTCCTCCTCCTCCCACTCCTCCCACTCCTCCTCCTCCTCCTCCTCCTGCTGCTGCTCCTCCTCCTCCTCCTCCTCCTCCTCCTCCTCCTCCTCCTCCTCCTCCCACTCCTCCTGGCCTCAACCGTCTGGCTCCAAGCCTCCTGCTCCTAAGCCAACCTCCTCCTCCTCCTCCTCCTAAAGCAGTCCTCCTCCTCCTCCTGCTCCTCCTGCTCCTCCTCCTCCTCCTCCTCCTCCTCCTCCTCCCACTCCTCCTCCTCCTGTTGCTCCCCCTCCTCCTCCTCCCACTCCTCCTCCTCCTGTTGCTCCCCCTCCTCCTCCTCCTCCTCCTGCTGCTCCTCCTCCTCCTCCTCCTCATCCTGCTCCACCTCCTCCTTCTCCTCCTCTTCCTGGGAGAGTCCTAAGCGTGGGGCGCTACCTAGCCCGGGAGCTAACACTCAGCGGGGCTTCGGCGGCCGTGGAGGTGCGTGAGGAGCAGATCAACGATTCAATGCTGCGGTTCTGTGTGACGTGTAAGCACAAGTCAACGACACTGTCTTGACACAATGCAAATTAATAAACGGGATATTAGCCCTGTTAGATACACTTAAATACACACACACACGCACACAGATACAGACACACACACACGTACACACAGACACATACGCACTTACAAACACACAAAGACACACACACACACACACCATTCCGGGCGCTCCTGTCGTGCTGTGGCAGAACACACACTCGCCTGTGAAGCCCGTGTAGTAATTACTACGCGGGCCAAGCCACCAAATTACTGGCACACGCACCGAGTTATAAATAACCATATCCAGTATTCACCGGCACCACACGTGCCTTCAATAACAGCAACGACACACGCGCACACACATACCTGTATACACATCCTTATCATAATAAACCTACATATAGATATATACATCTAGATATATATAGAGAGAGCCAGAGAACGAGAGAGACATGGAGACAGTGAGAGAGACGGAGAGATTACAGTCTGTGTTACAGCTCTCTCCTCCTCCTCCTCCTCCTCTGAACACTCTGTTCTTTACATATTCTTCTTCTGCTGCCCGCTCCCTAATCGCCATGTCTTTATCTTAGCATTAGCCAGTGAGCTAACCAACCCCCCCCCCCCCCTGGGCCCCGGGGGGGGGGCCCCGGCTGTCGGTGACTGATCAGGGCCGCTGGGGGGGCCGGACGGGCCCCCTCTGCCTCAGGGCTAGAGGACATGGTTTCCTGGCAAACAGACCTGGGGGGGAGAGAGTGTGTGCTGTGTGGCCTCGCTCAGCCCGCCGCGGAGCGAGATGGAGCGAGGCTGAGCGCTCAGGACATTTCTCTCCCCCCTCTCCCCCCTCTCCCCCCTCTGTCAGGTGCTCTCCCACCAGGAGATTGGATGCATTAGTGGGTTGAGGGCACACATTCCTCCCGCCGTCTCCCCCGTCTCCCACCTCTCCCCCTCACAACCCGTCCAGTGCACTTCACAGTGTGTGTGTGTGTGTGTGCGTGCGTGTGTGCGTGCGCGCGCGTCTCGTGTGTTTGCTCAGTCGATTTAGTCAATCACACACAAGCGAGCCTCTCTTTGGCGTGGGCCTGCGGCCACTCTTCCTTGCGGCCGTATGAAGTGTATTTATGGGTGTCACACGCTCCCTTTAGATGTTTATTCTGGAGGTCTCGGGTTCTATTCCCGGCCCAGATCAACATTAATGAGAGATGTTGACCTGGCTGTGGTAGTGAGTGCTGTTTGTCACCCCGCGCTGACAGGACAGGGGGCGGGGCCAGGGGGTGTGGCCAGGGGGGCGGGGCCAGGGGGCGGGGCCAGGGACCTCTGTTGTTTCACACCTGAACGCTGCTTTAACCCGCTGGAGAGTGGACCAATCCCAGCTCAGTCCTCAATTGGAGCCTCAGGCAGGATGCCTCATGATGCTGAGAACAACAGCATTGCGTCTTTACTTGCTTACTGCACCGACTGTAGCGATATGTTGTTGTTTCTCTTTCTTCTGACAAATGTACTTGTGGTAAGACGCTTTGGATAAAAGCTTCTGCTAAATGCCCCTCAATGTTAAATTCGTTTTTATTTGTTACAGAGATCCTCTGCATCCTTGCAGACTGTGCTCTAATAGTATTATATACAGTGTTAAGGGTATTACATACAGAGTGTTATAGTATTAAGTACCGTGTTTAATGGTATTACATACAGTGTGTAATAGTATTACATAGAGAGCCGGGCGGTCTACTTGCTTATTTAACGCTGATTGGCAGCATCGAGTAAGTTCAGAGCCAATCATCAGACAGAGCAGAACACACGAGGCGGCGTCCGTCACCGTTACAATCCTACAGACCGGTCGCCATGGAGACCCTTCTGGACCCACCCAACCGCCCGTCCACGCCCTGCCAACCCGGGCTCCGGACCCTACGAAGGACCTGTCGCGAGGACGGGGCCGAATCACACACCGCTCAGCGAGCTAAAGAAACAAACGGCCCCCCGTGATGTTCGGCCCCGTCTCCGCCCCGGCCTCACCTCAGCGAAACTCCCTCTCAGCCGACAGCCGTGACCCGTCAGAAGCGGCCCACTCTCTGGGGGAGGACTCTGTTTTCCGCCGACTGCACACTCTCTCTCTCTCTCACTCTCTCTTCTGAGCCGCTCTAACGGCCGACGTTTGCGCTCCACTACGATCCACTCCTGCTCAGAGCTGGGTGAACTGAAACTGAACTTCTCCAGAACGGCTTTCCTGAATACCTCTTAAATCAATACAAGTGCAGAGTATCTGGCAGAATGGCAATGATTAGCGCTAGTTACTCTGCTGCATTGTTTTTCCTTAGTTTTTTCCCTCCACATTGATTTCGGACAGAAGTTACCTGTGAGGCTTGTTTGTGTACGTATTGATCGGTGTGTTTGTGTATTTACGATACAACGAGACATTGCGCCTGAGAGCGGGAGAGGGGAAAAGGCATGGCTTGTATTAACTGTGTCCCCGTGTGGACATGTTAATGCACGTTGCGTACGATTTACAATCTGCGTGCTCTCCGGTCTGAAGGAGTTCACCTCTCCTCATCTGCGTCTGCATTCATTCGAGACGAAAACACCCGAACCCCTATTCCCCGCTCCAATTCCAAATGTTCCTTTCAAGCCTTGTCAGCGTGTCGCCGCTCTGCGCTGTGATCGGCCGCGACCCCTGGCCCCGTCTGATGACATCATAGCCGGGGGTCCATGCGGCCCCCGCTCACTAACGAGCCCGAGGTTAGGGTCCTGCCGCTCTAACGAGCCACCTGCTCATCGTCCCCGCAGCCGGCTTGTAAATGCCACTGGGTGCTGTGGGAGAGAGGGCACCTATGGGAACACCGGGTTGAGCTTGAATGTATCACGGCCACATGGGCGGCATGTGGCTCTGGAGGTAGAGCGGGTGGCCTGGTAACCGCAAGGTTGCCAGTTCGAATCCCGGGCTCGACCTAGGTGAGCGAGGCACCTCACTCTGACTGTCCCCCGCTCGAGCCGGGTGTCGCCTTGCGTGGTCGACATTGTAATCGGTGTGTGTCATTGTGTGCATGAAAGGGTGAATGTTAGGCGATATTGTGAAGAGCTTTGAGTGGCCATTGGTTAGAAGAGCGCTAAACTAATGCAGTGCATTTACCATTCGTCCCAGTGGGGCAGGATACATTACCGGCCTCTCTTGCCCTCGTTCTTCTGTTGTTCTGGCCCCAGTGCCGGGGGAGGGGCTGGTTCTCAGGGGTCTGTGTGGGCTCCGCCGTGACCACACTGTGTTCCTCTGGCGTCGACCGCGAGGAGGTGATTATGGAGGCGGTGTTGAAGAGGACTCATTATGTTCAAATCAATGAGCGACTGTAAACAAACACCAGGCCTCCATTAGGCTTCAGGCGGGCTCCCTGATGTGTGGCTGACGGACGGACGCACCGCAGTAATGGAAGGATGGATGGATCCTAAACACTAGGGCGATTATTTCTACCAATATTGCGATTTAGTATGTGATTTTTCTTTTTAAAGTTCCTTATGTCCTCTATTATTCACAAAACAAGCAATAAATCATTCTATAGGGCTGGGTGATTATTCAAATTTTGATCACGATTTCGATTTTAGTCGCTGCATAATTTTTTATTAAATGTTTTATACAAAGTGCAGAAAAGCTTGATACATATCTGGACATTATTTTTGATTTTAACATTTTCTATTTGACCATTTTGTGTATTTTTTTAAGGCGAAAATTCAAAGTTCTCAGTTACAAAGTTTTTTTGGGGGAGAGACATCCTGAATAAATACATCATGTTTTCAAACTCAAAAATAACCGTCTGAATTATCGTGATTTCGATAATGACCAAAATAATCGTGATTCTATTTTTTTTCCATAATCGAGCAGCCCTATCATTCTATAGTATGGCCTACACAACATTTGAATCAGTCAACATATAAACGGCTCTTGGCTTCCCCGTGGTGTGGTTTATAGCGAGGCGGACCGTACCGTACAGGCAGCCGGTCTGCCTCTAACTCGACACTCTGGTGGAAAACCACACGCTGCTGACAGAAAAACAGCGGAGGATTACTCTGGCCTTGTCCTTAAACACGCTGTGACCAGAAATAACCTCCCCTTCATCACAGACACGCTCACTTACTCACTCTCTCACACGCACACGTACACACGCACGCACGCACGCACACACACACACACACACACACACACACACACACACACACACACACACACACACACACGTATGTCGACTCTGCAGCGATACTGCATGCGTGTGAGGCTAATGGTGCAGGAGAGAGCCCCGGCAAAGCATGTCTCCAACATGCTGCCTTATCTGTTTGATCAGTGAGTCAGCAGCCCTGCACGCATGCACCGGCCCCCCCCCAGAGCCACACACACACACACACACACACACACACACACACACACACACACACACACACACACACACACACACACACACACACACACACACACACACACACACACACCCTTTCACTCTGACCGTGGTTTTTTCCTTCCCCCCTCATTTCCCCTTCCTCTGGGGCCCACTGGAGCCCTCCCTTCTCCCTCTCTGGTGTCTCTCTTCCTTCCTCCTGTTCCCTCCCTCCCCTCTTCTCCTCCTCCCCCGTCCCTCCTCCTCCTCCCCTCACTAGTGTTTCGTCCGCTCCTCCTCTCTCTGTAATGGTCTTCACAGCCGTATCTTCAATTCTTATCCTCTTTTTGTGTCTCTCCTTCTCCCGTTGGGTCTCTCCTCTTGTCTCTCCTTGTGTTTCAGTCTCTCCTCCTCATTGCAGGACGGAGGGCAAAAGAAAAGCAGTTATTCTTTTTGAGGAGGATTGAACTTGGGTAAATATTGAGAGGTGGTGCAAAGGGAGGGGACCAGTTATCGGGTGGAGGGTGGAGGGTGGAGGGACAGAGACGGGGCTCCTCAAGGCAGAGAACGCATCTCCAACCGGGACCCGATGTCTTCAGCCTCGATCCAGGACCTTGGCTTCTGCGTTCACCTGACGACCGCCTCCCTCTCCGGCTCTTATTAGTCAATCATTCCTCCACGTTTCACTTGGCAGATGAAATCATACAATGTGTCCTCTTTGGAGATGATGCTATCCTTTTAATCTACACTTTGCATATTTGATGTTTCCTTGGTTCGCGCGGTCGGTCTCTGAAGAACCGCAGGAGAACATGATCGTTAACAGATACACGGTTCACGCCGGTCCTGAGCCCTGAGACAGACGCTGGGGGCTGGCTTATAGCCCCCCCTCCAGCGAGGGAATCATGTGGTCGGCTGCTTCTGATCGCGGATTCAACCGTCTGATTAATGCTCACTCTCGTTCGTCCTCCACTCTTTATGGTGAAGTCTGCCACTCTGTTGGTTTTCCTGCTCTCCCTCCCCCTCCCTCTCTCTGTCTTTCTTTCTCTTTCTCCCTTTCTCTCTCGCTTTCTCCCCCTCTTCCCCCCCCTCCCCCCCTCTCTCTCTCTCTCTCTCTCCCGCTCCTCCCTCCCTTTTCTCTCTCTCTCTCCCCCTCACTCTGTCTCTCTCTTTCCCTCTTCCTCTCTGTCTCTCTCCCTCCCTCCCTCTTTCTCCCTCCCTCTCCTCTCTCTAATGAGGGTTTGTTTCCCTCTAACCGATCAATAAGGTGGGGTCAGCCCCCCCCCCCCCCCCCGCCCCCCCGCCCTGACCCCCAGGGAACAGAACTTACCGTCTGGTTCTGTGGCGGTCTGCTGGAAGGGCCTCAGTCATTACCTGGCAGGCTGAGCCGGGAATTCCGCTTAGTGCATTACGGCCTTAACCTTTGACCTTGCCTCAGATGGATGCGCCGTCCTGGTTACCCGTCACTGATCGTCTGCAGGGCGGTGGAACTCATCCTTACAATAAACAACGATTAACTAATTAAGAATCTCCGATTAACGTTCTTTTAGTAAATATTAAAAAAAATGTCTCGTACAATGACACACAGTAGTCTCTCATACAGTAACATACAGTAATCTCTCGTACAGTAACATTCAGTAACCTCTCATACAGTAACATACAGTAACCTTTCATACAGTAACATACAGTAGTTTCTAGGCGGTGGCTAAGTAGGATTTCCTGGTATTCTGCAGGAAGGAAGCCCCCCATTTCAAACTTTAACCGCCATTTGTTTTGGTAAATACATCAGGACGATGTGTGTGTGTGTGTGTGTGTGTGTGTGTGTGTGTGTGTGCGTGTGCGTGTGGATTCTGGGCGGCAGTAGCTCAGGAGGTAGAGCGGGTTGGCTGGTAACCTGAAGGTTGTTGGTTCGATCCCCGGCTCCTCCTAGCTGAGTGTCGAGGTGTCCTTGAGCAAGGCACCTAACCCTGACTGTTAGCTCCCGACGAGCTGGCTGTCGCCTTGCATGCTTGACTCCGCCGTCGGTGCGTGAATGTGTGCGTGAATGGTGAATGTGAGGCAATATTGTAAAGCGCTTTGAGTGGCCAATGGTTAGAAAAGCGCTATATAAATGCAGTCCATTTACATTTACATTCTGGAGTGTCAGGGGATGAGGGATGTGTTTTGTCATGCTTATGGCAGCTCTGAATACGACATCC
>NC_044065.1:4295592-4303092 GCF_902167405.1 Gadus morhua | reverse complement strand
ACATCCTTTATTCCGTTGAGTTGATTATCCTCGGTGCGTTCCAGAGGGGCTGATGGATCTGTGCTGCCTGCCGCCGTGGCGGAGGCTTCAGCCTGGTCCCCGCCTGGTACCGGCTTGGTTCTGGCCTCCTCCGGGGGCTGACCTGGTCCGCTGGACGAGCGCTGTACGCAGGCCCCCAGCTAGCAGAAACCACCCTTGGGGTGGTAACCTAGGTTACGGATGTGAGGAGCTCTGGACCCGCTCGCGGCTAACGGGGCTAGCCGCGAGTGGGTCTTCTGCTCCGGTTGTGGTTTCATCAGTGTGTTATTCAGCGTCCGTTTGCGTGGGACTCTTGGATCATCCAAACGGGTTAGTTTCGCAGAGCCGGTTGCGTCTGGTCTCCCTGAAGGAGGACTGAGACGAGTGATTACCTCCCAGGCCGTTCCTCCGGTTCCCAACTGCTTTTACCTTAAGGTGTCTCCCAGCCTCGAGTCATGAGGTCTGGGGGAAAAAAATGTCCCTGCCTGCGTCCCCTCTGGCGTTCCATGTTGACATAGGAGCCGAACCCACCTTCTCCCATTGGCTCGTGTGTGTGTGTGTGTGTGTGTGTGTGTGTGTGTCTGTGTCTGTGTCTGTGTGTGTGTGTGTCTGTGTGTGTGTGTGTGTGTGTGTGTGTGTGTGTGTGTGTACCTGACAATGATTACTTTAAAAACATAGCAACAGTCCAGACATTGTAAACGTAGCGAGACTCTGAAAACTGTACTCATTATTGAGGTGGGCTGTTGCTTCGATTTGTATATACGGACGGACACCTGCTATTACTCTAAGTTACTGAAATACCAGGTGAGTCGTAAATGCCAACTAGGTTACCAATGCAAATTTAGATCTTTAATCTTTGGAAGCTTAGGTCATATCCACAAAAATGTGGTTAGAGGGCTGTGGTTGGGGGGGTTACCTAAGAATGAGGCCAAAAGATTGGCAGACTTTTGCTCTGTTTTCAGACGCCATAGGTGGCATGCAAATCTGGAGACAAAGATGTTTTGTTTATCCATAAGTATTCGGTGTAATATCTTAACTTATCATGTATGTCTTGTAAAGGCTTGTAAGCTTGATAAACCTGCTACATTTTGTGCGTGCGTTTTTGCCTCAGTGGTCCCTCGTGTCCCAGCAGCACCCCGGTGATGTTGGTATCACTCCGGGATAAGCACCCCCCCATGAAGGGGTCAGGGTGCATTGCCACGCAGCCGACCGCACAACGGCCTCGCTATAACCTCAGCCTCACATTAATAAGGGAACGTTAAAAAGCATAAAATAACTTGGGTCCGTCGGCGCTGACCGCACCAGACGTGGAACTCTGTAAGATCAAAGAGCGCCGGGTTTTATGGGCCAATTACCGCCGTGGGTTTAAGGAGAGGCAAAAGAAATACAACGCAAATGAAATGCTCTGAACGCCGGGCTCTGAACGCTGTGGTTCTGATTGCTGGTGTTCCGGTCAGTGTCAGCTCTCTGTGTTTTCCGGTCCTTGTTTGGGTTCTGTGTGCGTTCCGGTCCGTGTTTGGGTTCTGTGTGCGTTCCGGTCCGTGTTGGGGTTCTGTGTGCGTTCCGGTCCGTGTTTGGGTTCTGTGTGTGTTCCGGTCCATGTTGGGGTTCTGTGTGTTCCGGTCCATGTTGGGAGTCTGTGTGTTCCGGTCCATGTTTGGGTTCTGTGTGTGTTCCGGTCCATGTTTGGGGTTCTGTGTGTTCCGGTCTGTGTTTGGGGTTCTGTGTGTGTTCCGGTCCATGTTGGGGTTCTGTGTGTTCCGGTCCATGTTGGGAGTCTTTGTGTTCCGGTCCGTGTTGGGGTTCTGTGTGTTCCGGTCCATGTTTGGGTTCTGTGTGTTCCGGTCCATGTTTGAGTTCTGTGTGTTCCGGTCCATGTTTGGGTTCTGTGTGTTCCGGTCCATGTTTGGGTTCTGTGTGTTTTCCGGTACGTGTTTGGGGTTCTGTGTGTTTTCCGGTCCATGTTGGGGTTCTGTGTGTTCCGGTCCGTGTTGGGAGTCTGTGTGTTCCGGTCCGTGTTTGGGGTTCTGTGTGTGTTCCGGTCCATGTTGGGGTTCTGTGTGTTCCGGTCCATGTTTGGGTTCTGTGCGTTCCGGTCCATGCCCGCTCCGTGTGTTCGGGAAGACTTTCTTAGGTGTACGACTTTTCAGACTTCAGGCTCTCTTTCTAAAGCTTGTGTGGACATTAAGTAAATATTAGAAGTATCCTTCTGCTCCAGGCGATGTGTGAATAACATGAATTTTCCTAAGTTTAACCTTGTTGACTTATGATACAATTAAAACAAACACGTATATATGTTTGGACACGCCGTGTCTGACGGGCAGGAGATCCACAGAGATCAACCTTACTTATATACACACACACACACACACACACACACACACACACACACACACACACACACACACACACACACACACACACACACACACACACACACACACACACACACACACTAATACACGCACACATATACATGCGTACACATTTATACACACACACTAATACATGCACACACACTAGCACACACACACATACACACACACACTTATTTAAACGCACATGACCACACACACACGCACACTTACACACGCGGTAGCGTAACATTCCTGGGAGGGGGAGAGTGTCTTTCATGTCTTGTTGCTGTGTGATTTCAACACACTTTGTCTCGGTTCAACACAACGCTAATAACATTGATAAAAGTTATGGAGGATAATCATACGTTTCACATTAGATATGACATAAACCTAAGCGCACGTAAACAATTGAGGCGATGTTTTGCGGCGATGATGATTACGTTTTTTGAGGATTTATGCCTTTGACCTCGCAGTTAGCCAACCAGAGTGGGGCTCGCTCAGATCCTGACTGTTCCCCTGGTGTGAGGGAGCAGAGTGAGAGAACAGAGTGAGAGAGCAGAGTGAGAGAACAGAGAGCAGAGTGAGAGAACAGAGAGCAGAGTGAGAGAACAGAGAGAGAACAGAGAGCAGAGTGAGAGAACAGAGAGCAGAGTGAGAGAACAGAGAGCAGAGTGAGAGAACAGAGAGCAGAGTGAGAGAGCAGAGTGAGAGAACAGAGAGAGAACAGAGAGCAGAGTGAGAGAACAGAGAGCAGAGTGAGAGAACAGAGAAAAAACAGAGAGCAGAGTGAGAGAACAGAGAGCAGAGTGAGAGAACAGAGAGCAGAGTGAGGGAGCAGAGTGAGAGAGCAGAGTGAGGGAGCAGAGTGAGAGAGCAGAGTGAGAGAACAGAGTGAGGGTAACAGAGTGAGGGAGCAGAGTGAGAGAACAGATAGCGGAGTGAGAGAGCAGAGAGCAGAGTAAGAGAACAGAGAGCAGAGTGAGGGAGCAGTGAGAGAACAGAGTGAGAGAACAGAGTGAGAGAGCAGAGTGAGAGAACAGAGTGAGAGAACAGAGAGCAGAGTGAGAGAGCAGAGTGAGAGAGCAGAGAGAGAGAACAGAGAGCAGAGCGCTGCTCTCCGGCTCCCGTAGCGCCCCCGACGGAGGCAGCTCTGCAGGAATGTCCCGGCGGCCCGGTTGCATAACGCAGAGCGCTCGCTCGCCACAACTCAAGGTCATCGGAGCAGGAATGTAGATTACGTCTGGCCTGGTTTTGAACCGCTCTCCTCAGAGTTCACGTCCTCATCAGGTCAGATACCGTATGTACAGCTGTTAGCGTGGTGGTTAGGGGGCTAGAGCCCCAGTAACCCTTAATTATCCCTTAAGTTCCTTCAAGGTGACATATTATTCCGCCAGGTGGGCCGTTTGGAAAAAATCGTCCTCTTCTGACAACACAAGTGGTCCACCTAGATGAATGACGGATGGATGAGCAACGTTTGCTACAGTCCACTGGGTAGGCTGGTCGACTGATCCATCCAGCACGCATTCTAGGTGGACACGCCCACTTGTGATGTCAGAAGAGGCCGATTTTTCAAAAACAGCCTGTGAACGGAAAATCACACTCGCACCTGGTGGTCTACTGTGTCACCTTAAACGAGGCGTAGCGGCGTCTCAGTGGGAGCGTCTCGGTGCCCTGCTCTGAGACAGAGCCATGGAGTCCCCCCCCCCCCCCCCCCCCCCCCCCCCCCCCACCCGTAGCGTCATGCTGGGGCCTCAGAGGTCTGGAGAGGCTGGCACAGGCTCTGTTTGTGACGGTAGGGAGGGGGGTTGTTGCCTCACTCACAGCTGTCCCAGCGTGGGACAGAGGCATAGCCGGGGCATAATAGCCCCCTTTATCGGACACATCTGGACCCACACAGAGAGGGGCCGGGTCCAGGGGGGGGGGGGCAGGGTTTGCGGGTCATGGAGAAAAACACCACGCTTTCAACAGTTATTTTAATGGTTTTTTTGAGACAGAGCGGGACTTTAGCGTGGAGCAGAGGGGTAGGGCCGGGGGCAGCGGGCAGAAGACCCGCTCTTGTCTTGGACGTACAGTAACGTGGACGCCCCTGTCTCCCCCAGAAGGTTCTCAGAGCCCCCCCCCCCCGCCTTGGCTCAAGGCTTTGCTTGATGTCGTTGGCGGTGGTGGCGTCATGAGATCCATCATAGTGTCATAGTGTACATGTTCCCCGACACACTGGGGTCATAGTGTACATGTCCACCATCATGGTCGAAGCTGGCACCACACTGGGGTCATAGTGTACATGTTCTCCTCCACACTGGGGTCATTGTGTACATGTTCTCTTCCACACTCGGGTCATGGTGCGGTCATAGCCGCTTAGCACGAAGCTGTGTACCGTAGCATCTTGTAGCATAACGCTGTGTACCGTAGCGTACCGTAGCCGTGCACTGAAGCATCTTGTAGCTTAACGCTGTGTACCGTAGCATCTTGTAGCATAACGCTGTGTACCGTTGCGTACCGTAGCCGTGTACCGTAGCATCTTGTAGCATAACGCTGTGAACGGTAGCATGGTATCTCGTAGCGGTGTGGATTCAGTTCAGAGTTGTGTTCAGTTGTGTAGAGCTTTGTAACTGTTATGAAGTGTTGAGTTATGTTTCTGCTCTGAGTTGTGTAGATTCAGTTGTGTAAGCGTTGTGTAAGCGATGTGTAACTGTATGCGGCGTTGTGTGATGTCACTGCTCTGAGTTGTGTAGATTCAGTTGTGTAGGTTTGTGTAACTGTACGCAGCGTTGGACGACGTAACCGCTCTGAGTTGTGTAGATTCAGTTGTGTAGCGTTGTGTAACCGAATGCAGCGTTGTGCAACGGGGTGTGGGCGTCACAGAGCAGCTCAGACTCAGATCTGCTCTCTTGTTTTGGGTTTATTCTAAAGCTGTGATACAGAACAGAGATCGTAGCGGGTGGCTCGCAGTGGGTTGTTTTGGTTCGATGGTTCACGTACGTCATGCCAGCAGCGTGGAGACACAGTATCCGCCCCCTTCATTACATATACGCTCTCTGCCAGCGACTAGCAGGAGACCTCCCCGGGCCCAGCTCCCCGATAATTGAATTACAGCGGGTTGAGCTCATTGCAAGGGCAGCCTCAGATGGCCCATGTACACACAACTGAAGCACACGCAACCGATGTACACAACCTGATGTACACAGAACTAATGTACGCACAACTGATGTGCACACAACTGATGTACACAACCCGATGTACACACAACTGATGTACACAACCCGATGTACACAGAACTAATGTACGCACAACTGATGTGCACACAACTGATGTACACAACCCGATGTACACACAACCGATGTACACAACCCGATGTACACAGAACTAATGTACGCACAACTGATGTGCACACAACTGATGTACACAACCCGATGTACACACAACTGATGTACACACTGCTGATGTACACAACCCAATGTGCACAACTCTGATGTGCACAGCTCTGATGTACACACTTCCAATCTACACACTATACACACCGCTGATGTACACAACCCCATGAGCACACCGCTGATGTACACAACCCCATGTACACACCGCTGATGTACACAGCTCTGGTGTAAACACCGCTGATGTACACAGCGTTTCCTCCAGGCGTCCAAAGGGCCGCGATCCTGAGCAGTCCAGGCTGTTCTCAATGTAAAGGCCTTCGTCTCTATCTTCAGTGGAACCTCCTCCCGGAGATAGCATGTCTCTAAGTGAACAGGACCTTTCTGGGCTCTTGTAACTGAGGATCCGTCCCTTGTAGGTTACATTTCATGGACGCTCACATCTAAAACGATTTGTCAGAAAAAAGTGAAGCAACATATTCCTAACCTTCAGGAAGGGATCGGGCCGATGCTTTCTCCAGTAACCTGTGTCAGCGCTCCTAACTGTCTCTGTTGTCCTCCGCAGATGCCTGGGATCCAGAGCCTGCCTGGCTGTGAGGACCAGTACCAGTAGAGGGTCCAGCGTCTGAGGAGAACCGGCGATCTCAGTTCAGGTACAGACCCGGCTCCCATGAGGCCTACAGACACAGGGTTCAAACGACAGACCTGACATCATGAGGCCTACGGACACAGGGTTCAAACTACACACATGACACCATGAGGCCTACAGACACAGGGTTCAAACTACATACCTGACACCATGAGGCCTACAGACACAGGGTTCAAACTACAGACCTGACACCATGAGGCCGACAGACATAGGGTTCAAACTACAGACCAGACTCCATGAGGCCTGCAGATATACGTCAGGGTTCAAACTACAGACCTGAGGATGTCATGGAGCCACCATCAGCTGTCATTGGTATGAATAAAAGATAGTGTCAAGTTATGAATATATACATTATATACAAAACAGCATTATACTATTCTGTACTCTGCAATATACTTTATACTATACCGCACTACACTTCTACTTCTACTACCGTAGAAACTAAACTAGAAAGTATAAATACTTTATGTAGGGCAATCTTTCTTTCCTGGTTTGAAGGAGGAATGTGTGCGTGTGTGTGAGAATGTGTGCGTTTGTGTGTGTGCGTGTGTGTGTGTGAGCGTGTGTGAGTACACCACACAGAAATACTAGGAGGTCAGTGTGAAGTCAACCATGCCTCTGCAATTTCTTGCCCACCCTTTCTCTCTCTCTCTCTCTCTCTTTTTGTCTGCCCTCTGTTTTCCTCCCTGTCCCCCCTGCCTCTCCCTCTCTCTCTCTCCTCTCTGCTGTTGCTCGTGTGTCTGGGTTTTAATTAGCCTCTCGCTGCTGGTCTGGAATGGGCCAGCGTGCCAAACCCACTCAGTAGTAGTGAGCAGTAGTGAGCAGTGCAGAGGATTTACTCGATGCTGTACAGACGGAAACTAGGACAGCCTGCAGTCGCGTTCTGCCGTCGTCTCAGAGCAGCAGAGCAAGGCTGCATTGTCTCCTATATCATCTCACATTGTGGCTGGTTGTGTGTGTGTGTGTGTGTGTGTGTGTGTGTGTGTGTGTGTGTGTGTGTGTGTGTGTGTCGGTGTGCGTGTGCGTGTGTGTGAGAGAGAAATGGAGAGTAACACATCTAAAATGACAAATGTAGCGCTATCCCGTGTGTGAGAAAGGGACAATGGAG
>NC_044065.1:4278092-4293092 GCF_902167405.1 Gadus morhua | reverse complement strand
GTGTCTGTGTGTGTAGCTGCATGTGTGTGTCTCTGTGCGTGTCTGTGTCTGTCTGTGTGTGCATGCGTGTGTGCACGTGTATGCGTGTGTGCCTGTGTGCGTGCGTGCGTGGCTGTATGCGTGTGCATAGGTGTTTGGGCGCCTATACATTTGTCCATTATGCGTTCTCTGCGTGTGTGTTAAACGCTGTATCCATTTATGTGTGTGCATGTGTGTTTTTTTTTTTCCATTACGAGCTGTTTTATAGTGTGTGAGTGCGTGTGTTGGTGCACAGCAAAGGCGTGTGTGTGCACATCCGTACTGTATGCTGTACTTGCATTAAGCAATAGGCTCTCGTTCCCACACTGGGGTATTTAACCTTCAAGGTTCTGTGTGTCGCATTTAGGGACTTTGATTTGAGGTTCAAGTGGTTGGACATGTCCGAGCCATCTGTCAGATGGTAGTGAGCGAAGTTCTCTGTGTGAATCTGTGGTTCTCGTCGCCTGCGTCTGTGCGAGCCCATTGAGAACTCGGCCCTGCCTAACACAGCTCATTTCTGACCAATCAGGGCTTCTTCTGATTTGTTTCAGGGACACTATCGTGAAATGAAACACTTCTCAATGGGAGCGCGGGGGGCGAGGGAGGGAGCCTCGTTTGGTTGAGGTTCTGACCATAGTCTGCTCTGCTTCCTGCCCTCTGTGTCTCCACGACTCAGGGACCTCAGAACCTTGGACACCTTCTGGTCGAAAGGTTTATTATCCCCTCACAGCTACGGCCCAGACCTGATCTGGGGTCAGTCCGGTGGTCCAGACCCCTTTAATGCAGCCGTCTGTAGGGTCTTCTCTGCTGCCCAGGACCATCGACCGTCAGCCTGAGGTCTTTATTGTTGTGGTCTATTAAAAGTACGCTTTAAATGACGAACATGAACAGCTTTAATGAACACTACTAAATACTCCACATGTTGAGAGAGAGACAGAGACAGAGGTTGAGGCAGAGGTAGAGAGAGAGACAGAGAGAGAGACAAACAGAGGGAGGGAGAGACGGAGACAGAGGGAGAGAGACAAACAGAGGGAGAGAGGGAGGGATAGAGAGATACAGACAGAGAGAGAGGGAGAGGGAGAGAGACAGACAGACAGATAGAGGGAGGGATAGAGAGAGGGATTGCCCAGATGGGCATGCTAAAGAACAAGGTTGCCCGTGCCGATGAGTACAGGACACGTACGCAGGAATGTCCAAAGTGCATTTTTTCACGCAAACAAATAAATGCTCACATCATGTTCAAACAGGGTTCAAACCAGGACTGGCTAAGCTTATGTCATGACTTCTGGCAGGCAAGATGTCCCTGTGCATGTCTGTGCGTCTGTCTGGGGGAACGCATGTCTGTTTGTAGAACTCGCAAATAAGGTGACCCTAGCTGTGTTCGAAATCGTTCCGTATCACGGATATAGTGCACTATATAGGGTGCACGCCATTTTTTAGTGGTGTTTGAATTCTCAATGGTTAATGTTCCCTACATGTTACTCCCGTATACCACAATGCAATGCGGTCGTGTTTTTCCGGAGGAGAAGAAGAAGCTGAATAACCGCAAAAGTCTCCGGCTTTCGTTTAGAAATGTCAACAATTTATTTTGGAATTAACATGAAAATGTAACATTCAAAATTATTAAGAAAAACCTTGATCAAGGAAATGTAACATTCAACATCATACAACCTTCAGCTTTCCTCGAGAGTGCCCGGTTTTTTTACATGAAGTACCCGGCGCATTCACTGACGCAAATTACGTTTAGAAATGTTCAGCGTAGTGTCCGAATTCTCGTTTTTTCGTTCCCTATATAGTGCAGTACATCATGAACACTATATAGGGAATAGTGAGGGAACGATTTCGAACACAGCTTCTGTCTCTAATTTGAGCCACACAGGGAAATGGATCCGGATGAAATAACACATCCTACATAACACATCCCACAGTTTCAAATTTGCCATGGCGTGATGAAATATCGAACGCCATACCCACGTGTTAATGAGCCTAAACAAGTCAGGCTGGTCATAGGGAAATAAAGAGGAGTGAACAGTAGTGACAGTTACAGATTAGCTGTAATGTAACGTCATTAGTTGGAATATAAACGTTACAGAATTACAACACAAATTCAATTTGAAACACCTGAGATTGCTTAAGTTAAAAACAAACCATTTCAAAGCAATTCAAAGTCTATTTCACACCACTACACCAGCCCTTAAGTACTGTGAGTACAAGGCTTTAAAGGCAAATAGACACAATACAATTTAAATGAAATGAAAGCTACGGCTTCGTTTACATGAACAGCAACAGTAAGTAGATTAGGACACCTTCATGCAAACAAATCGCTAGTCGAGTGAGCACTGCTGATTGCTTCCTGAGGTGTCAGACATCAGAGAGCAAAAAGAGAAACAGAGAGTAGAGAAACAGAGCCGGGAGAATAAAGGAGAGACAATAGAGGAGAGAGGAACGAGGAGAGAAGTAGAGTGGGATGTGAGCCTAAAAAACGCTGCAACATTCTTGGCAGCGTTCAAACATTCTGGTGCCAAAATTTGCGAGAGAGAGAGAGAGAAACGGGCGGGGGGGGGGGGGGGGATGTGAGAGTTCTAACGAGGAGGGTGAGGGCAGAAGTGCAAAAACAGTACATCGTGTTTTTCATGCATATAAAGTTATAGTGTTTGGACTATTTTAAGACGCAGCCGAACCACTGACCTCTGTTCCCACTCATCCCCCCCTCCCCCCCCCCCCCAAGGGGCAACCAACGCAGGCGTCTCTCCCCTCCTCCCAGTGACCCTCCCTGCCTCCGCACTCATCCCCCCCCCCCCCCCCCCCCCCCCACTGTGTGGCTGAGTCCACCCGGGAGAGCTGCCACATCATCAGGCCTCCGAGAAACGGGCCAAGATGTCGATTTACAGAGAACTGACAGCTGATCAGAGAGGGGGAGGGAGGGAGAGTCGAAAGAGGGGGGAGGGAGAGTGGCAGAGGGGGCCAGGGGGGGGGGGGGAGAAAAAAAATAGATAAAGTTTAGGGGAAGTATAAGAGAACAGTTGTGTGTACTTTAAAGACGGTTGTTGCAGCTTTGGTGACTCTGTCACATTGATGTGATATTCCTTAGAACACAATAAACACGATAATGAGAACAAACTGCACAGAACGGCAGAGCTGGGAGCTGCTACCGATCTTCAGAACATCCAGAGATGAGCTCGGAGAATCTGTAATGTTTCACGTGTTTGCCAATAACAATTCTTCCTCTGCAGCCAATCACAGAGCCCTGTTTATCTCCAAAAGGTGATCTGACATTTGCCTGCTTGTGTACCCACACATACGCACGCACGTGTCCTCCCCTGTCTCCCTCCCTCCCTCCCCTCCCCCCTCCCTCCTCCCTCTCTCTCTCCCCAGTCATCATGTTCCCACCATGGTTCAGGATGTTGCAGCAATTTCCACCTCAGGCTCAAGCACCACGTGTTGCTCAACAGCAGACTTGTTGAGGGCCGGTTGGCTCACTGAGAGGGGACCAGGCACAGGTTACTGTCGTCAATTACTGAGTCTATTCCTGATCGGCTCGCATACAGTTGAGTTGTGATCTGACCAATTGGAGTCTTTTTGGCCCGGTTTCTCGTTTGAAGCCGTCCTGTCTGTAGTGTTGAACAGAATTGTCTGTTCTGGTGGACTTGAGCCTCAGACTCAGTGCCTCATCACAGCGTGGCTTTCTGTTTCACGGCCCTCATCAGCTCATTCACAAAGAGGCTTAAATCGTCCTCTTTGCAAGAAGCAGTGAATTCCTCACTGTAGTGAAGCTGCTCCATGGCGGTATTTAGTGTAGATGGACAACAATGGGCCGTCTTTCACTGATGTTGAAAGACCTTTCGTTCCTACAATAGCGAGAGGAGCAACAAATGATTCTCTCTCTCTCTCTCCCTTTCCTTCTCCCCCCTCTCTCTCTGTCTCCGTCCCCCTCTCTCTCTCTGTCTCTCTCTCTGTCTCTCTGTCTCTCTCTCTCTCTCTCTCTCTCTCTCTCTCTCTCTCTCTCTCTCTCTCTCTCTCTCTCTCTCTCTCTCTCTCTCTCTCTCTCTCTCCCCAGCCATAACAGTGGTATTGTGTCTCATCCAGTAGCCTCATTAGACCGCCTTACTGGGAGAGCTTGTGTCCATACTGGTTGTCTCCCAGTCCCAGTGCATTTCTTCAGCTGGTGTTCTGTCCTGGTGCTACATGTGTCCCACACGGGGTGAGAGAGAACTCAATGGCAGTGAGTTAAAGTGTGCATGTTAAAGTTGTTCTCGGTTCTGTCTGAGTAGTAAACAAAGCGTGACGTTAGTTTAGAGAACGCAGATGAATGCAGCGTGTGTGAGGGTCTTTCGGGGCGCAGTATTTCCGCGGCCCACTCGGCCCATGAATTAATTGCAGTGGTGTTTACGCACACAAATCCATGTGTATATAACCAGCAGACACAGTGCTGTTTCACCAGACTCAGAGTGAGCTGGGAGGACCTCCTCACTGAGGATGAACCCCTCCCTGAAGAGGCGCAGCATTAAGGCAGCATCAACAGCAGCATCAGCAGTAATATCCGCCGTAGTGACGCCTTGTTCACACTACTTACGTCCGTCGACGGACGAACGAGGGCGTGTCTAAAGTATCGGGGACTAGTCTTTGTAGACGCAGCCTGCAGCCAGACTGATTGGCCGATGGATCCATCCCTGCCTGAATAGTTGAACATTTCTCAACTTTTTGAATCAGGCCACGGAGCCGAATGGACGGACAATGCATTTTGCGAGCGCCACCGTGCAAAAAAGCAGCAGCAGCAGCAGCAGTAACAGCAGCAATAGCAGCACCAGCAGCAGTAGCAGCAGCAGCCATAATGGTATCATGAATATCTTAAGAAGCGTCTCATGCTCGGATCATACTGCCGCGGATTAGTGGGCCATTGAACCGGGGATTAGTGAGGACAAATTAATACCTTGTGTGTGTGGACAAGAGAGAGGCTTGTGTAATGGATCGAGACCTTCCAGCGACGCACGCACGCACGCACACGCGCACACAGACACACACACACACGCACTGGCGCACACAGAACACACACAGAGCATATAATCGTATTCCCTAGAGTCCGCTGCACTGCTTAAAGCTACTGGTTATCCTGGGTCATCTGCAGTGTTGCATAAATCCTGGCCGGGGGTTGGGGGTTCGAGTCCCACCGAGCTTGCAGTCAGGCTGCAGACCCCTATGGTATTTGAGTCACTTTTTATAACGGCAGCGTCACCAAAAGTCGTCCACATTTGTCCACGACTTCATGAGCTGAAGGGAGAGCAGCTTCCTGCTCACCTTGGGGGACTTCCTGTCGTGAGGCTCACTAACAAGCCAGCTCCGCCCCCCCCCCCCCCCCACTCCCCACCTCTTGCTGACAACCAAGAGGCTCCTTCCTGTCATGTGACCCCCGTGTGAGGGCCCCCGCGGGGATGACAGCATCACACCCAGCAAGACGCCGAGCCCTCGAGGGTCTGATAGTATCACACACGCACACACGGCGTCACTGTGGCAGCGCTGTGGGCTCGGGGTTTCGTTGTGTTACGAGGAGTGCAGTGATTTATTTAATACAGGTTTGCAGTTTTCTTTTTTTTTCTAATCCTGTATTTTGCTTTTTTTCCTCATTGTGTGTGTGTTTGTGTGTGTGCGTGTGTGAGTGTGTGAGTGTGTGTGTGTGTGTGTGTGTGTGTTCTTGGTAATTTATGTGCATTGCTGCTGCAACACTTGCAACACTTCCCTTTGTAAATAAGGAAAGCACTCCAACTGTCTATCTGTTATCTATACATCATTATAGTGCACCAAAGGAACCTTGAGAGACACAAACAAAGCAAGGAGATACAGAGCAATAGCAGTAATTGAGGCTTTTGAAAATATGGGAATTTAAAGAAGGGCGGTTCCTACTGCCTTAGTCGTTCATAACAGGGACAGACGTGTCCAATGTGTCTGTGACTCACGAGGCCTCTCTGTCCCCGCTGAGGACAATGTGTCTGTGACTCACGAGGCCTCTCTGTCTCCACTGAGGACAATGTGTCTGTGACTCACGAGGCCTCTCTGTCCCGCTGAGGACAATGTGTCTGTGACTCACGAGGCCTCTCTGTCCCCGCTGAGGACAATGTGTCTGTGACTCACGAGGCCTCTCTGTCCCCACTGAGGACAATGTGTCTGTGACTCACGAGGCCTCTCTGTCCCCACTGAGGACAATGTGTCTGTGACTCACGAGGCCTCTCTGTCCCGCTGAGGACAATGTGTCTGTGACTCACGAGGCCTCTCTGTCCCGCTGAGGACAATGTGTCTGTGACTCACCAGGCCTCTGTCCCCTCTGTGTCCCCACTGAGGACAATGTGTCTGTGACTCACGAGGCCTCTCTGTCCCCACTGAGGACAATGTGTCTGTGACTCACCAGGCCTCTGTCCCCTCTGTGTCCCCACTGAGGACAATGTGTCTGTGACTCACGAGGCCTCTCTGTCCCGGCTGAGGACAATGTGTCTGTGACTCCCAGGTTCTCTGTGTCCTCGCTGTACTCAGTGTGTCTGTGTCTCACTGTTCTCTCTGTGTCTGTGACTCACGAGGCCTGTTCTCTCTATCCCGCAGGTCCTGCTCCCCCAGGAACCCGCGGCTTTCGTCCAGACACCCCCCCCCCCCCCCTCTGACAGCGGCAGAGCGTGCGGGCCCCCGAGCAGCACGGAGGGTCCGGTCCCTCTGGAGACCGCCTGGCTCCCGGGACCCTGCCATGTCTCGCTGACCAGCCCTGCCCGACCAGCGAATGACAAGCGAGCATCCGAGGGTGGGGCCCGCCTCAGTCTCGCGTGATTGGCCGCTGGATGGAATTCAGGTGAATGGAACACATGCCCAAGGAGCAGGACCCTAACCTATCAGAGGGAGATGAGAAACGGTGAGTGGCCCGCCCCTTTTTGCTCCTTTCCTGTTACGCCACATTCACACCGTTGATGGATCCCGTTGACTTTGCACGGGGCGCGCTCTCGAAATGCATTGTGGGTTCGTACGTTCTGTCGGCTCCGTTGCCTGCGTCAAAAAGCTGAGAAATGTTCAACTTTTCGCGCGGCGACGGAATCGTCGGCCAATCAGATCGCGTTATGCAAATATATGCAAATACACTGTCCAATGACATCGCCTTTGTAATGCAACCCTGGAAAACACATGGATACGTCGATCCGTCGATGGACGTGTGCAGTGTGAACGCGGCGTTGCTCCCTGTCTCCTAAAGATCGGGGCTGAGGTTCACCTGCTGACTCTTCCCGTCTTAGCCGCCGCTACTTAGCTCCTAGTGGGACAGGGCAGGGTTTAATGGTGCCGGAGTCTGGTACGGAGAAATCCTCCTAAGCTGCTTCCCTGAGGCCGAACGGGGACTGAGCCACATGTGTGTGCGCGCGCACGGCACAAAGCCCCTCTGAGCTCGCAGACACAATCCTTAACCTTGACCCTTCGGCTACACCCTCCCCCTCCTGCCTCAGTTTGACCTCTGGCGTCTCACCCGACCTCACCCCCGCTACACGTCCTTAACAGGAGTCAAGGCCAGCTGTCCCCAGCACCCAAGAGTACACATACGCACTCACACTCACGCACAAACATGCACACACAGACATACATACCTATATACATGCACACACACACACACACTTGCACACACACACACACGGACACACATACATAAATACATGCATGCAGTTCATGCATACATACAGGCATGCATACACTCGCACGCACACACACACACACACACACACGCACACACACACATACACACAGACCAACACGTACAAACAAACACACATGCACACACACACAAAAACAAGCACACAAAAACATACACACACGCGCACAGACACACACACAAACACACAAAAATGCACACACGCACACAAACACGCACACACACACAAAGCCACTCCTGATTAAGGGAGAGATAAGGTTAATGAACCGGACCCCCACTCCGTAGTGCAGAGCCCCAGACAGGAGAAGGTTCTGGAGCAAAGGCCAAAGCAAAGGCCCCCCCCCCCCCCCCTGCCAGCCAGGACTACAGTTAGAGTTACAGTGAGCAGCGCTGTTTACCAAGGGGGGGGCTGTCTCGGTCTGGGCTTTGTGGATTTCAAATGTCGTCGTTGACGGATTGTGAATATCTCTGCATTTGTTGTTACACATGTGTGTGCGTGTAGTTGTGTGTGTGTGTGTGTGTGTGTTTCGGTGCGTGTGTATGCACACAGCCAAGCGTGTGTTATGTGTGAGTGTGTGTAGTTGTGTGTGAATGCGTGAGGGTGCCTTTGTGCGTGTGTGTGCACAGCCCGGCGTGTGTGTGAGTGTGTATGTGTGTCATGTATGAGTCTATATGCGTGGTGCTGTGTTGTAAACCCCCCCCCCCCCCCCGTGGCCCACAGGAATGTGACATCAAATACCCCCCCCCCGGTCAACGGGTGCGTAAACACGGGCGCCGCCACCGGCCGCCAGCTCAGGACACCTGTCCGTCAAGGACGGAGGGGCCGGACGAGGAAGGAGGGGCCAATGTGTAGGCGGGGCCAATGTGTGGGGAGGGGCCAGTGTGTGGGCGGAGCCGACGTGGAGGGAGGGGCCGACGTGAAGGGTGGGGCCGATGTGGAGGGAGGGGCCGACGTGGAGGGAGGGGCCAATGTGTGGGAGGGGCCAGTGTGTGGGAGGGGCCGACGTGGAAGGAGGGGGCAATGTGTGGGCGTGGCTCAATGTGTGGGAGGGGCCAATGTGTGGGAGGGACCAGTGTGTGGGTGGGGCCAGTGTGTGGGAGGGGGCCCATGCATGGGAGGGGCCAATGTGTGGGAGGGGCTAGTGTGTGGGAGGGGGCAGTTTGTGGGAGGGGCCGACGCTGGCTCTTCGTTTCCTGAAGAGTGGCTCTGAGCGTGTGTTGGTCAACCTGACCCCATCTCACCGCTGAGGGCCCCGCAAATAGAAAGCAGCATGCCTCACTGCAGAGAGGATTAAACTAGGAGAGGTATTCAGGTGCACAGCACGCCACGCCTGGCTGCCACGCCCCCCCCCCCCTAGGTACCCAGGGTGATCGTGATTGGCCAGTCTGGTCAACAGATCTATTCAAACCTCAGCCCCTCCCTTCATCCATCTATAACTGTATGTCCATTACGGGTTTGACTTGCCCAAAGTCAAACCCCTTGACTTGCCCAAGAATCTTATTCGAAGTTCGTTTGTTTGTAATGTTAATATTCTAATATATTCGAATATTTATTAATAATATTTTGACCATTAAATGCCTTCAGTAAGACCTGGATTGGGCTTTGCGAGGTTTGTTTACCGCGTTGCTATGGTTACCGGTCTTGCGTGTTCCAACGGTTTATCAGGTTTCTAATAAATCGCTGTCTAATCAATACTTCATTCACTGCCTTTTCCGTGGTCATTACAATATTATGAACAGACTGCGTGGGGTTCTCCGACGTCTCTCCCTCTTGGCCTGCCCATAACAGGTTCGAATATTAAGGGCTGCCTAATATTCGTTCGAATTTTGATTTATTTTTTTGATATTCGAATAACGAAGTTCGGGGTCAAAGCCCTAATGTCCATGGTCACACGGCTGTCCTCGAGTCCCTGTGAACCCCTCGGAGTGAAGCATGTCTGCAAACCCCTCCGCAGCCCACATCCTCCGTCAGCCGGCCACCCCCATCCCCTGGTCTCCAGGTGTGCCCTCACGTTGACCCTGGATATGAACCAACGACACAGTGTGCATTTTCCTCTTGTGATTCTTTCACATCGTGATGTCATCATCACACACCCACACTTTCCCGAGCTGAATGTTGAATGTTCCCGCTGCCATTTCAGTCCTCTAATCTGACGGCCTACACACTGAGTAAACACATCAAGTGTTCAAATAATGGATCATTTGCTCTAAGATTATTATGATATAAAAATGATCCGCTGCTCCGACACACACCAGACACACACACATACACATGCACACACACACACCCGCAGACACATTTACAAATACAAACAAAACAAACGCACGGAGCACAAACAAGTACACGCACAATGCAGACACACGCACGCACACACACACTGTGTGGCACCACGTCCATACACAGCGTTTGCATCACTCCGCTCGTATCATCTGAACCATGATCTATTTTGGGCAATATAACCTTTGCTGCACTTAGCCAGCGGCTACCGAAAGCATAGGATAAGATAGCATGCTTATTTCCTAGCAGAGCTGTACCGATCATGCTCTGTGCTTTTAGAAGTTAATCCAATTTTCCGTCCTTCAAAGCCATGCTTGACCCGGGATTGCACTCGTGGTAAATACCTCCAGACGCATCGGATGCATCTCTTTCTAGCTGTCCTGCTGGACACACGCTTAAGCTAAGAGATATTCAATCACGCTTAATTAATGCTTAATATTTTAAAATAACAAATGCTGCTGTATTTGTTGGCATTTTATTGAATGAGAACAATGAAAGCCTTTAAATGTTGCGTCGTGCTGCGCTGCGACCGGGCTTCGGGCCGCATGGCATCGGACACGAGGGACGTGTTAACCGCGTGTCCAAGGCAACGGACCTGACAGGACGGGGAGCCCACCGCACGCCGCGAGGCTAGCCCTCCCTCTGTAGGCTGGCCCTTGCTATGAGGCTGGCCCTCGCTGCAGCGAGGGCCAGCCTCATAGCAAGGGCCAGCCTACAGAGGGGGGGGGGGGGTATGGAGCGATTTATATTATTTTTTTGGGCTCTAGGGGGCCCCCTAGTAGTGGCCCGGGGCCCCAAGCAATTGCGGGGCCCCAGGCAATTGCCTGGTATGCCTAATGGGATGCAGCGCCTCTGCCCCTAGTGCCCGGACAGATTGAACCGTCCACACTGGGAGAGCCTCGCTACGGCTGCTGTTCCTCCAGTCCTCCTGCCTCTGCTGTGTGTCTGAAACACTGAGGTTGAGACCGGGCAGCCTTCCCCCACGTCCCAGACAGCAGCAGATCCTTTGAGATCACTCGGTTCAGAGAAGACCGTGAGGACGCAAGCCCTTGTCTTGGGCGCCTTGCTCATTAGGTCTCGTGTCAGTGCGAGAGGAGCGGCACAGCCATTGGGCTTCATGCGGAAACACGCCTCGACGGAACAGCCCCTCTGAGTGACAACGCTCCAGTCAGGGCAGAGTGGGCGGGAGAGGGAGGGACGGGAGGGGGTGTGTGAGGGTTTTGGTCGCCAGCCAGGGAGCTAAACATATCGCAACCAGTTGAGCTATCAGCCCAGATCAGGATAGATGTGTTATTTGTGTACCATTGAGCACCTTTGCTCTCAGACAGAAAAGGGACACCAAGTACATTTACCGACTGCTACTACTACTGCTATTGGACTACCACAGCTGGGACTACTTCTTCTGTAACATGCATATCCTACACTCACCCTATGTGATCAGGTTCGTATAGCCGCTCTCTTGATTCTGATACACCTATCATCTATTGTTTGATGAAGTGTGTGTGTGTGTGTGTGTGTGTGTGTGTGTGTGTGTGTGTGTGTGTGTGTGTGTGTGTGTGTGTGTGTGTGTGTGTGTGTGTGTGTGTGTGTGTGTGTGTGTGTCGGTACTTGAAAGCATGTGTGTGTGTGTGTGTGTTTGTTTGTGTATGTATGTGTCTGTGTGTGTCCTTGCTGTACTTGCAAGCGAGTGTGTGTCTGTTTATCGGTCTGGTATTTGTGTGTGTTGTTGTTGTTAACAACAATTTTCTCTGCCCGCTGGTGTTGTGTGCTCATCAGATGCTATATGTATTTTTTATATATTATATATAATTATAATAATATCCAGACATTGGGGATTAAATACATTGACATTTATCTTGATGCAAAATACAAAAACATGCTCATTAAATGTACCAACATATACTTGTATAAATATTCATGCATCGTGTTCTTATCTGCTGACCAGGAGCCGTTCTTTCTGCAGGCTATGAGCTCTATCCCTGTCAATCATTTGTTATCTGGTTTAATGCTGCTCTCCTCCCAAGGAAATGTTTGACCTTACCTTCCCTAAATGTTAATCCTTGTGAAATAAGCGTTGAGGGAAAAATTATACATTAAGGGAAGAAAAATGAGGAACAGAGTAAACCAGAACTAGTACTGATCTCTAATGATCCCCTAGCTAGCTCTATCAGTTAAATCAGTCAGCTAGTCAGCTAGCTCTATCAGCTACATCAGGCAGCTAGCTCTATCAACTACATCAGGCAGCTAGCTCCATCAGCTACAACAGGCAGCTAGCTCTATCAGCTACATCAGGCAGCTAGCTCCATCAGCTACATCAGGCAGCTAGCTCCATCAGCTACATCATGCAGCTAGCTCCATCAGCTACATCATGCAGCTAGCTCTATCAGCTGTATCAGGCAGCTAGCTCTATCAGCTACATCAGGCAGCTAGCTCCATCAGCTACATCATGCAGCTAGCTCTATCAGCTACATCATGCAGCTAGCTCTATCAGCTACATCAGGCAGCCAGCTATATCAGTTAAATCAGTCAGCTAGCTCTATCAGCTACATCAGGCAGCCAGCTCTATCAGTTAAATCAGTCAGCTAGCTCTATCAGCTACATCCGGCAGCTAGCGCTATCAGCTATATCAGGCAGCTAGCTCTATCAGCTACATCATGCAGCTAGCTCGATCAGCTACGTTAGGCAGCTAGCTCGCTAGATTCCCTGCCCTCACTTGTTCTCTCAAGTTACGTCAGGAAACGTGTGACTCTTTTTGACAGCTATTTGGACAGCTTTTAATAGATGCATTGGCACATACGTTTCTAATTACCTGTACAGTACGTTCGGGTGTGAAACGTTGTGATTGGCACAATCTAAAGCCCTCTGGCATACGCACCTCATGACCCTCATCCAGCGAGGACTAACATGCACTTGCCAACGTTGACAACACATACCCTCTGCCACCGACAAAACTACCAAAGCAGGGTCGCTGCTTACAAAATAAATACAAGCCTGATAGAAGGTCCTAGAAGGTGCGCTCAGTAGTGGCCGTAGGGAGCCCCCGGGTTAACGAGGCCTCAGAGGTGACTGAGGGGAACGACTGTCTTCACCTGTTACCACAGGAGGGATAATAATCTATAGTACAATTACACAGTGTGTTGCAGCAGTCGTAACGCAGACTACAGGCTCCTGCACCGCTCTGAACAACAAGCACCCCTCAGTACCGGGCTGTCCCTAGCAGAGAGTCACTGCTTATGACAGTATAGAGACTGGTTAAGGTCTACCCGCCCTCATCGATGAAGAGCAAGGTAAGCTCCTCTTCTAGCAGATAAAGCGGCATTGATATCACAGAGCCGACCTGCCAGCAATCTGCCAGTGATGAATAATGTCTCTGCGTATTACTGACATCCCTCACGCCTTTCAAAAAATGCACAAAATGCACACACACTGACAGTCTTCTGGCCAATTGCCATTAAAAGTTAAGCACTTTAGCTTGGTTAATAACCAACCACAAAGTGAGTGGAAGTCTGACACTCTGACATACTGACAGACACTCAGACACAGTGACAGACATCAGGACAGGGCGAACCATTAGCGGTAGGTAATGATATCCTCGTCTCAATGCCAGACACTTAATAAAGTAGTTATTAATAGAAATACTATGACCAAATTAATCTAGATACAATAACAAGCACTCGGATCAAATACAAATAACAAAATAACTAACAGTAAATCAAACGTGTACTACAGACGCACGTCATTCGAATGATTCCCTTTATCTTATTACCTCCATCCATCCACCCAAACCTCCTCCCCCTTTGTGAGGAATGCAGCGACCACTGTTTCTGCTGTGAAAACAACATAATGTTCTTGTATTCAAGGTCATGTGGTCGGCGATATGTTCAGAATCCAGCCGGGGAAACCCATACAACCCATTTGGACAGTTTGTTCCTTCATTCACGCTTCCTGCTCCATAATGTGCATGTAAACATCCCTCAGCCAATGAGGCGGCGCCGTAAAGCTCGTCTGACTGGAATTAGGTTTCATTCACCGCTCGGCAGTGAACACCCACCCCCCCCTTCCCCTCATATGGAACCTGCATTAGATGCACAGTATTGTGCCGCCGAAAGGCGTGTGCAGGTGTGTGTTCCACCTGCATGGCGGCCTCGTCCTTTGAACCGCCCGGTTGAAACCAGCCTGCTGCTAATTAATGACGAACATACGACCGTCCTGTCCTCTGACCTCGTCCCCCTCTCTCCCCTCGTCTCTCTCCCCGTCTCCCGTCTCCCCCTCTGCACGGATGACTGCCTCAGAGGTTCCTGCGAGGTCAGCTGCAGGAATGTTTGGCTGCGCCCGCTGCCGGCGATTTATGGCTTCTATTTCAAGTCTGATGAGGGTTTAGCTGCAGCTCGGATGAGGAACCCGGACAGCTACAGCCTGGCTATGGCCAGACCAAGCTCCATCGTAGATTGCACGTTGGTCTGGGGAGGCTGCTGTTGTTTTCTTCAGCACAGGAGGCGTGATCAACAGGCCTAGATCAAACGACTCTGTACACAATTGGCTGCTTCTCCCTGTCGTCATTGTGTTAAACCAGCCAATAGCGCGCCAGCGGGAAAAGCCAGCTTGGTGATTAGCTCCCGTAGAACCGGATCGGAAGCAGGAAGAATTGTATCGCTCCTCTTCAGCCCCTGCTGCAGGGCAAATTCAAATTTGCCAGAACGGGCTGGGGGTACCCAGTCCATGACAGCTACAGTCTCGAGCTCTATACCCACATACCAGCTCTCTGGCTAGCCTCAGGGCCGTTTTGGACTCTTTATTTTACATTGTTATGATTGTGATTTGCTAATAGTTTCCCTCTCCAAGAGGGAGGGGTTGAGTCTTGGGTGCTGGTGGCCCACGGCGGTGGGTTTGATGGACAGGTTTGATGGACGGGGGGCTTAAAGGCTAGGACAGCTTCAGATAGTTTGGTCATCGTTTGGTTGGAAGTGATCGTTCGGAGGATTCCCACCGCTGTGCTTCGCTGAGCCCCTGCCTGATGCCTCGGTTGTCGCCGTGG
>NC_044065.1:4273092-4275592 GCF_902167405.1 Gadus morhua | reverse complement strand
GAGAGAGAGAGAGAGAGAGAGAGAGAGGGGGAGTTCTGATCCAGCAGTGCGTCTCGCCTGAACACCTTGTTTACTCCACATGCTGGTGTAGTAGGGGTCACTCCTGGGGGCGGGTCACTCCTGGGGGCGGGTCATTCTTAGGGGCGGGTCACTCCTGGGGGCGGGTCCCTCCCGGGGGCGGGCTCTAGCAGGGTGTCCATTGGGACTTCCAGCGTATTAATCAGGTCTCATGATGAGGTTATCGGCAGAGAAGGGCCACGGAGATATCAACGGGATCAGATGTTATCCGACGGCCAATAAGGAGCCTCCGCGGCATATTGATGTCATGTGACGCCCAGAGGCCGGTGTTTAGTGACCGCCTGATCCCCCCCATCGCCCCCCCCCCCCCCCCCCCCCCCCCCCCCCCATACCCAAAGTAGAGCGCTTGCAGAACTTCTGAGCGTGTGGCTGAGTCAGCAGGTCCCAGATGAACTTATGGAGTCTTAATGCGGTGAAAACCTGCTCACACAGACACACACACACACACACACGCTCAGACACACACACGTCACACAGACACGCTCACAAACACACACACACATACACACACACACTCAGACAAACACACACACAGACACGCTCACAAACACACACACTCATACACGCTCAGACACAAACACACACACAGACATGCTCACACACACACACACACACACACACACACACACACACAGGAAGCTGGATCTCACCCAGGACACCGTTTCATTAGTGAAGTTGTGTAATTAGTGAAGTTGTGCGGTCTCTGTGCTGCAGGTCTGAGGTTCATCATGGCTGCCAGTGCTCTCCCTCGCTACTCTAGTGGTGATGAACGCCTGAGTTCTGACGTCATTCACTTCAAGCTGATCTACCAGGAGGGCTCTCCGTAACATTAGGACCCCTCTCAGGTCCTCTTAGCATGGACCTCTTCCCAGAAGGAGGCATGGAGAAGGAGGCATGGGGACAGAAATGTAATAGTGGCGCATTTTGAAACCCAACAGTTCGCCCTGCCAACCTTTTACATCTGTGTCTGAGCCAAGGTGGGGCATCGCTGAGTCTCCGGTTGCAAACCACCGTGTGTGTGTGTTGTGTGTGTGTGTGTGTGTGTGTGTGTGGGGGTCTTCAGAAACACACACACCCTGCATTCTGTATGGGATCAAACACACAATGGACCACTCACACATTGTGTGTGCGTAATTGTGGTTCACTTATGTGTGACTGGCTGAATCTGCGTTGTGTGTTTTTCTTGAGCAAAGACGTGACCCAGGATCTCAGTCCGGACTCGGGAAGTCCGACGTCCATTTATTGTTTGCCACTGAAGATAAATATAAAACAACAGCTTCCTTTCGGAAAGTGCCCTTAAACAATCCTCCAACTCCTTTACAAAGCACACAGAGGGGGAGGGGTACTAGCATTATTACACAAAGGTCAGGTGCATGCTAGCATATCGTAATAAAATATAACGTTCTCCAAAACACTGAATCTATGCATTGATATTTACGTGCCACTTCCATTAAACTATGCATAGTCAAAATAATTAATACAAAGAATGGTAAATAATAAGATGGTTAAAGATTTGATAAAAAAAATGGGGGTAAATAAATGAGTACAGAAGGAGGTGGAGCTAAATCAAAGAACCAAATCAAATCGAATGGGGCACATAAGGCAGCTGGAAAGCGAAACTTGAGGTTATAATACTGTAAAAGGCAATTTTGTGTAATTATAACTAAAGGGATATTACACCCCGTTACACATGTATTATTGGCTAGTGCACACAAACACATGCATTATTGGCTAGTGCACACAAACACATGCACACGCGCGTGCACGCACGCACGCACACACGCACGCACGCGCGCGCACGCACGCACGCACGCACGCACGCACGCACGCACACACACACACACACACACACACACACACACACACACACACACACACACACACACACACACACACACACACACACACACACACTTGGGTAGAGCAATGTTTCCCAGGGCGGTGGTAGGGGGGGGAAGCAGGCAGGACCAGGGACTGGGTCCAGTCCCCCCCCCTGCAGTCCGCCAGGGGGTCTGGTGCAACTCTCTGTCTCTCTGGTCTCTCTGGGTACTGGTCTCTCTGTCTGCTGGTCTTTCTTTGTGCTGGTCTCTCTGTGGACTGGTCTCTCTTTGTGCTGGTCTCTCTGGTCTCTCTGTGTACTGGTCTCTCTTTGTGCTGGTCTCTCTGGTCTCTCCGTCTCACTGGTCTCTCTGGGTACTGGTCTCTCTTTGTGATGGTCTCTCTGGTCTCTCTTTGTGCTGGTCTCTCTCTGCACCGGTCTCTGTGTGCTGGTCTCTCTTTGTGCTGGTCTCTCTGTGTACCGGTCTCTGTGTGCTGGTCTCTCTTTGTGCTGGTCTCTCTGTGTACCGGTCTCTGTGTGCTGGTCTCTCTTTGTGCTGGTCTCTCTGTGTACCGGTCTCTGTGTGCTGGTCTCTCTGGTCTC